>NC_087154.1:37824526-37834526 GCF_035594125.1 Scylla paramamosain
AGACACATAAATGCCAAAAAGGAGCCATCTCGTGCAGTGCCCTGAGACAACGAAGGTCTGTGTCTGGGCTAAATACGGACGCGTGCTGACCAGGGAATTCCGCCGCCCTGACGCTGGCTGAGAGGTACAAACTTCCTCTTCACCGAGAACAATCAGACGCTGGCCCCTTGAGGGCCACTTCACGGCTCACTCAGCGTCCCCCAAAAGGAGCGCCTCTCTGCACGGCGTGTCTCCTACTTACTCGAAGCGGCACGACATCTAACGGTACAAGATTTGCTGTCTGTTAACATGCAGAGCCCATTTCCGTAATAGACAGTTTTCTTTTCCGTAGTACACAGTTTTTCTTAGAGCATAAAAATATAAAACTCCTTTTTTTGTAAAATTGTTCAAATTTTCCTGCCCGTAAAACATGATGCATGCAGTATACGTGATTTATGGTCGGCCTCCGCCACTCCTTGATCTTTCTCTCTACTATATTAAAAAAAAAAATGAATAAATAAATAAAATACGCGGATAGGATCTGCGTGCACCACGTCAGGAAATTGATAGTCATTATATTGAATGCTTCACTAACGGACTTATTGCTTTATTCTTTTAACCTTTCACGATTCATTAGGTTACAACTTTTGCATTTGGCTCTCGTGTGCTGTATTGCGTGACTGAGAGAGAAGAAAACATGCAACGTAATGTTTCCACCTGAATTTTCCATTATAATTCTGACACAACAGTTGTCTCGAAAGGTCGAGGGAGCAGGAGGACAGACTGGGAGGTGGCCATTGACCCTCTCAGCGTCCAAACATTGCCAAGGAAAGTGAAGACCAAAAAACCTGCGGTGAGGGTCAGGAGGCAGTCGTCGCCCCTCTCAGTGGCCAAGGGAGCGTTAACAAACACCGCTAAAGAAAGCAAAGACCAGACAGCTGAGGTAAGGCGCCAGACAGCCATCACCACAACGGCCGGTTAAAGGCATCACGTATTATCAATGACAACGTTAGGTGGACATGAACTGTCTGATTTCTGTTTACCACATCAGTTTTAACGAAGAAAAATCAGGCGTTCCCTTTAAAATTTTGTTAGTCTAAAAAGAAAAATGCTGGGGACTGGGTTTAAATATCACTGTGGAGATAAAAAAAAAATAAAACATTGGAGGAAAGAAAGAAAAAGAATGAAAGAATGGATGAAAGAAAAAACAAAACAGAGATGATTGGGTTCAAATATCACAGTGCGTGGAGGGATACGTGCCTGTGGCCAGCTATCTCCCTCACTCATTATGAGGCTCAAACTCATCTGTTTTTTTCCTTTTCTTTTCCTCCTTTTTTGTTTTTTACAGCTTTAATAGCCTTGAGAACTTCAGTACACTTCAGCTTTGTTTCCTGCAGCTTTTATGAGGCGACATTAGATACAATACTTTTCTGTGCAGGCAAAGTAAACAGTGCCCGGCATAAACGTAATTAGAAGGACACGAGGTGAATCTTGGAATTGTACGAGCGTTCCTCCTTGCAGTTTTGAGAGGACAAAAATACTGAATGCAACGCCTGGTCTAAGCTCCTGGACTTGAGTATTTTTGCAAAGGAAGCATAACTGGGAAAACTCCAATTTCAGAACTGTATTTCTACTATTTGTCCTGCGAAGTTGTTTTTTTTTTTTAAAGAAAAACAAATGCTGGAAGTAATTATTGCTTTTTAACGTTTGTACTATGATACTTTTTACGAACGATATTTTCCTCCTTCATCTTTCATAATTTTTCTTCCGCTTTTCTTCTTGAATTATATATATATTTTTTTTTATTTCTAACATCCCTTAAGAAATCACTGCAAGTAAGCATCACTGAGACACTTAAGATAACTTTCCTTTAAACGCAGAAGCTAGATGAAGACCATAAAAAAATTGAAAAAAAAAACCCTGATTTATTACTCTTACGCAAAAAAGTAACAAGAAAAAGGCTCTAATCGTATTGGTCACTTTAATTCAGAGAGCATTGATATTCCTCTCTTGAAACAGCTCAGTTCATAAGAAGATGGAAAGACAGAATACAGCAGAGACCCCCTAGTGATCAAAATCATTCGTAAAACAAGCATGATAAACATTCTTCACGATGTACCCACACGCGGCCCCTTCGTCTGCGTGGAAAAGAGTGACAAAGGAAACCGGTCGACGAAAAACATTAAATGGCTTAAGGAAGAAGAAATTGGTTGGGGGGCAAATAATAACGAGCCTTCATGACCCCACTGCCAAGCGCGGCTATCCGGCCATTAATAACGTGAAGGCTTTTTCTGTCCTCGCCGCCGACCGCTTCATGGGGCGGAGATACAAGAAGGTTGTTGGGTGGCTTTGGAGGAAACACTCGTGGTACATAGTTCATCCCTGATTCTCAAATAGATTGGGAGATGAATGGTATAGACTCAGTAATCATGTTGTTCGTGGTGAGTCATTTAAAACGAATATTAAATCAATTTATGGATGAGAATGATAGGTGGAAGTACATACGTAGGTAGATATGTTTCATACAGAGACTGCACACATGTAAACCTGACGCCCTCTTGCAGCTTTCCTTATTTTCTTATGTTCTGATCTCCATTTATACGAGTAATACAAATAATAAGTGGAAGTGCCATATTGCACTAACCACTCTCAATTCCTCCACCTATAAAGATGAAATGGAAAAAACAGATTAAATACATCGGGACATTTGGATAGTTTTGAAAGGAGGCAATGTGTGCATATCCGCCAGCAAATAATGAGTGAAAATGCGCTTACCAAATGCGCTTACCACTGATTCGCTTCTCTGTATGCGTCAACCGGGAAAATAACAGAATGAGCGGTACAAATAGAACCTACGAGTAAATACGTTGCCTTTCTTTCCTCCAGCCAGTAAACAGAGAAAAACAAAACAATAAACTGCACAATAACACTTGAAATAAGCTTCCTTCGTCCATCCCTCCGTGCACACGAACAGAGAAAACAACGATAAATGAGAGAAATACACTAGCAGAAATACACTTGTAGAAATACAATGCTTTCGTCCATGTTCCGCACAAAGGAAATGAGAAAATGATATAAAACTGGGAGTAAAATCCGTACACATGAAGAGAGAATACAATAACAAACAACAAAAATATATTAGAAAAAAAATAAAAGACACTTTCGTCCACCTTCCGCACACGGGAAATTAACAAAAATAAATAACACTCGATATAAATCCACTTGAGAGCATTGCCTTTCCACCGCCCACCATTTGCTACACGTAAGTCCGGAAAAACAATAAGATGAGATACACTTTTGCTTCACAGTAACGCTCTCTGTACCACGTAAACTGGATGAGTTAAAGGGCAACGCGCACTTATTGTCCTCACCACTGCTACTCTTCACTGCCTTTTTCCCTCTCCCGTTGCTTTCAGCGCTAGGAGTTAGTGCAACGTATAGTACATACAAGTCCACCTTTATTCATTCCTGCGTATTGTTTGTACTTTTCTTGTCTTTATGCATTTTTTTTTATCATATCTCCAGTTTTTTTTTTCTTTTTTTTGTTCATTTTTATCCTATTCTGTTGTTGCCTCTCTTCTGCATCTGTGTCTTTTATCTTCAGTTACTTTCTTTTCTCCTTCTATCTTTTTTTCTGTTGCTCTCTATTCGTAACTCTACTATATTCCCATTTTTTTTTTCCATCTCCAGTTTTATTTATTTTATTTCATTTTATTACCTTGCTCTCATTATTCATATCTCTACTGCATTTCTATTTTTTTTCTTCATTTTCTCCAACTATTTTTCTCTACTTATGTATTCTTTTGGTTTCATTATTTAAAAGTCATTTCAATTCCTCCACCTCCTCCAGTTTTTCTCTATTTCATCTTATTCCACTGCATTTCCCACATCTCCATCTTCTCCAATGATTTTTCTCCACTGCATCTTCTTGTCCTGGTCCTGATTTTTCGAACTCCACCTCCACCTCCATATTCCATCAATCTCTCCATCTTTTCCAGTTATCCCCAGTTTATTGCATTTTTCTCTTCCTCCCATTCTTTGTAACTTTTGTGAATTTCCATCTTTCCATCTCACTCTGCCTCCCATCAAGTCTTCATCACGTCCTCCGCTCCATTCCCGGCGACTCAGAATCCAAACTTTCACGACGAACATGAACGAGGTCGAGAAAGTGCTCAGCTTAATACCAACCTCCCGACACCAGACAGCCGAAGAGGATGGTCGAGACAAAAGCAATTAAGAAGTTTTATCAGATCATTAAAAATAAAGAAGAGGTGGAGGTGGAGGGAAGAAAATAAAAGAAATGGGAAAAAAAAGATTAGTTTCTCACACCAACTCTACCAAATTCCTTGGAGTTTTCAGGTTAACTTATATATATAATTTGTTTTTTTTCTTCACGGTGATGACTTTGTGTTCTCTATTAACAACTTATTAACTTATTTTTTTATCTTCCTTCCTCCCGCGGGACGAAATACAATTAAAGTTTGACGAACATTATTAAGAAGCAGCCAATTTATTTATCTACTTTTATATGCCTGTCTGTCTTTGTGTCTCTGTGTGTGCCTGTCTCTTTATGAATATTAGGCACGTTCATTTGCATGTGTGAGGGAATCCGCGGCGTTATATGTCTATTTCTGTCCGTCTGTCTGTGTCTTTTGTCTGTCCGTGTGTGTCTATCCGTCCGTCTATAACGAGAGAGCTCTAATTTATTCTATTAATTCTTCAACACGTAGTAGTAAATAGATTAGCGGATATCTTTTTTGTTTCCTATCCCTCCCCCCACTCTCTCTCTCTCTCTCCACCAACCAAAGAAACGCAGCCCTACACTCGCCTCAAAACTAGCAAACAAAAGCACAAACGTGATATTTTTGAGACAAACACATCGTCTTGAGTCTGGCGGAGGCTGGAGGATTAGATCTCTGGCAGGGGACGAGAGCACCCGCCGAGCAAATCCAGAGAAAAAATCTTACTACCATTTTTTCCGACGCAAGTTAACTATTTTTATGGGAAGAATCTCGGCGGCTGAGTCTCACCCCGGTAAAAGTATGGGCGCCAAGGGGGGATCGAAGCCTCATAATGTGATGGTAACTTGCTGTAAATATTCGAGAACACTGGTCCGGTGCGGCTGCTGCGGAGACGCGTCCACTTGACCGTCTTGCTTCCTCGGCGACTTCACCTGGGGGAAAATGTACCCTGGAAAATCAGTAACGTTGAAATAGACGTGTTAAAAGTTTCACCCCCGTGCCATTATTTACTATTATGCGAAATTTACGTGTTTAGAGAGTATTATCTGGCAGGTTTTTTGTAATTAGCATACGAGATTTCTACATATCTGCTATAATCTTCGGGTTTAAATGCGAAGGATTCAGTGGTAGAACAGCTTTTCCTATCTTTTTTTTTTCGCCCTTCGTCAGTCTCCTTGACATGTATGAATAGATAAAACTAACTGTAATATTTAACCTATATTGTGAAAAGAGTAAAAGAAGAATTTCCATGTTAGTATGCATCTGGAAAAAAGAATTATCGGTGGAAAAATGTGACTGTACGCACGAATAAAGATAATATCAATATTTTCGTGGTAATTCGCCTATTAATATGCGATTCTATTCATATGTATAATTCATAAGAGCTCTACGTACCATTACGCTGAAATACACAAGAAAATCGTACGTATGAATACTGTGAAGATATGAGTAAACACCATATTGATAATCATAATTTTCCTTACAGTAACTAGAAGCAGGAACACCGATTTACCACCAGAAAACCGTACGTATGTTTAAGAGAGAGAGAGAGAGAGAGAGAGAGAGAGAGAGAGAGAGAGAGAGATGAGAGAGAGAGAGAGAGAGAGAGAGAGAGAGAGAGAGAGAGAGAGAGAAAAAAATGAGCGACACGGAGGCACTGCGATGGCCTTGGCTGCTACACATCTGTATACCTCTATGCTTTATTCTTTTATTACACATTTTTCGCATTCTTCTTTTATGCATACCATTCACTGTAACATTAAATTCTGACCTGATATTTTTTAATAGAAAATATATTTCATTTTTTCATGCAATATGTAATCTTAAAACGTAATATATTCTCAAGAGCTTATAATTATTTTATTTTTTTCGTTTCATTTTGTACATTACTCTTCATGTAGTATAGAATATAGACACTTTAAATGCAAATCTTCTGCGTAATATTCGTGCAAACACTTATCACCACCACTGTTTTAATATAAATTTAACTTTTTCCTTCTTTTGGTCATACGTGTACATCACGAATACGCATTTTCGTTTAGTTTTCTTTGTTCCACTGTATGCTAATGAAGTAGCAAAAAGTAAAGGTAACACACTTTTTCCTTCCTCCCTTTATTAACTTGGCCTGCTTCTTCATATAATTTTATGCTTCTAAGTAAACACATGTACGTACATACAAACAAATATAAAATAACCACCTTGGACTTTCTTTTTCCATTATTCGAAAACTATACCCACCAGATCCACATTCCTTATAGTTTTCCTCTGGTTTCAATTCAATGCAGGGTTCACGTACAGAGAATCTTACGCAATATTAATCTCTACATCTCTCTTCTTGTAAAGCTTCACATTAACACGTTCTGGAATCGATATATTCACGTCTCTTGAAAGGAAGGTGTGTGAAGCGACCACTTCGTGTTGAATATTATCAGGGTTTTCTTCAATCGATATTGGCGCTTGAAGTCACTAGATCTGGGACGAGACTTGACCTGTATTCTCCCCCTGTCTCCCTCCTCTTCTCCTCCTCCCTCTTTCTCCTCCTCTCCTCCTCCTCCTCCTCTGCTGACCTTCCCTGCCTTTCTACGTCTCCGTTTTCTCTCTGCTCGTATGTCACTTGCATTGCTTGTTTGTATCTATTTCTCTACATGACCGTTTCTGCTTGTCTTCTTGTCTGCCTATCTGCATCTCCCTGTTTCGCTCGTTCTTTGCTGTCTATTTTGCCTGCTTGCTTGTCTGCTTTGTCTTTCACACTCTGTGTCTCTGTACGTCGTCTCCCTCCACCAATCTATATCGTTTCGTCTTTCTGCCTGATCTGTTTATGTTTATGCTTTTCTCTTTGGCTAGTTTATTTGTATGCTTTCTTATCATTCTTGCATGCATCTGTCTTCTCTGACCGTCAGTTCTGTTTACTTGCCTGTCAGTCTGTTTATATCTATTTCTCTCTGTCAGTCTTTCTATTTGTCTGTCTTTGTTTCTCTCTCTCTCTCTGCTATTAATTACATGCTTTCATCTGCGCTTCACATATTCCCTTTACAGACCAGGCATTAAACAGACGCACTTCTTACGGGGCTTTGATAAATCCATTATCCCTTCCCTACTTCCATGAAATAAAACACACTAATGATATGAGAACCAATAATTATCGTATTTAGACTAGCTTTTTTATCTCTCTCCCTCTCTCTCTCTCTCTCTCCCTCGGTATTAAAGTTTATCTGCTAAAAATAGATATGGAGGAACAGAGCGCGGACGATTATTAAAGTCTGAAAGATGAAGAAAAAATATATATAATGCCCTCATAAAACTTTCCTGGTGCCTGAGATGAAGCATAGCGTGTTATTGATGTGACGCTCAGAGACGTGACGTGTTGACCTAATGAAGAGAGAAGGTGCGTCTCATATGTACGGTGATACTGTCCTGGAAAATTAATAATGTTACGATGAAATGAGGTGAATCTATGAACGACTGGACTGACTGACTGACTGATGCTAGCCCATTTAACACTCAGACCACTGTAAAAAAATATAAAAAAGGGGCTTGCATGGAGGCACAGACACACACACACAACACACACACACACACACACAAAGTGAATTCGAGGGTAATTTTCTCTTGCCACGACTACAAAAATATTTTAGAGACTAGTTAAAAAATAGGAGTCTAAAATGTTGTAGGTGATTATTGGGAAAGTTTATGGCAGTGAAAAGGTTCATTGCAGGCCGGTAGGCGTGTCTTGTACAGTAATATTCATTTAGGAGACGCATAAGCTTTCGTTGAAATTAATGAATCCTTGACTGACTGACTGACTGACTGACTGAGTAGCTAACTAACAAACAAGCTAACTGACTGGTTGACTGGCTGACCGACTGACCATGTAAATGATTGACTGACTAACCTACCCTAACCTAACCTAACCTAACCTGAGTGAGTGAGTGAGTGAGTGAGTGACTAACCAAATGACTGAATGACTGACTGACTGAATGACTACCGTTATCTATTCTTCTTAAAATATTCGAAGATATATTTTTTTTTTACTGGTACTTCAAATATTTCACTTCTTAAGGATAATTTACATACTCGGTGATATTAGCATTTTTTTACCTCCCAGCTGTAACTTACCTTGGACAGGAGAAACAGTGCCTGGAAAAGAAAGAGGAAAAAATAGAATAATATATACTGTAACAACAACAGAAATAGAGATATTGACGATAATGATGATGGTAATAACAAGAGTAGTAGTAGTAGTAGTAGTAGTAGTAGTAGTAGTAGTAGTAGTAGCTAGTAGATAGTAGTAGTAGTAGTAGTAATAGTAGTAGTACTCTAACCTTCACTTCACCTCTCTCTCTCTCTCTCTCTCTCTCTCTCTCTCTCTCTCTCTCTCTCTCTCTCTCTCTCTCTCTCTCTCTCTCACGTTACAGCTTTCCCTCTCATAAAATTACGCAAGACTGAAGCTCCCAAAATGATATTACGAATTAACATTTTCACTGTCCAACATTTCCATTATTTTTTTTCCTTTTATGCAACCGATGTTATTATTATTATTATTATTATTATTATTATTATTACCTTTTTTTCCAGCATCGCGCGATTCCAAATTAACGTGAGCGCCCCGTGTCCAATTTGATTAACAACGCGCGTCTATTTAACTATTTTCCCCACGCGAGTCCCAAGTGGCGCCCTTGCTGGTTAGTTCGGATATTTTGTCCCGTCAGCTCGTGTGCGGCGTATCGAGGCTCGGTTCGGGGGAAGTAGCCTCGTATGGATCGTGTTTCTGGTTTGCTTTAAAGTTGTCTTACACGTGAGAACCCTGACGCACCTACTATTACTACTGATACTACTACTGCTGCTACTACTACTACAACTATTATTCAGGGAGGAGTTTTCGCCTTTACTGTCCTGAATCTTTTGCTTTTAAATTAGATAGTCTAACTTAATATACACAGGTTCAGGAGGGACAAAACTGTTCCTGCTGATTCTTCTTTCTTTCTATACTATTACAATCACTTACTACTACTACTACTACTACTACTACAACTACTACTACTACTACTACTACTACACACTTTTTATTGCTTATCATCGTTGTATTATGAATGGATAATACACTAAAAGATTTTCGTCAGAATTATAATTAGAGTGTATTTTCTTTTACCATTATGTTCAGAGAGTACGTTTCTCTCCTCTTCCTTTGGCATGGAATAAGTATAATTTGCTTTTAAATATAATTTTCAATCAAGAGTTCAGGATGGCTTTGTGATATAAAGTGAAGGCCTGACTTTGTGGCGTCAGAGAGAGAACATCCCCCCTCCTCCCAACACATACACATGATCACCCCACTTACTCCCCAACACAATATATCAAAGATCACAACCCACTCCATTCTTGTTCCCAGAAAACCACATCATCAAAACTGACTTCAAATGCACCAAACACACCGCGACCCAACTCGACTCGACTCAATCACTTACTCGAACCGCAAAAAACAAAAACGAAAAAAAAGGAAAAAAAAAAAAAACGAAAGAAAAAAAAAGGAAAAAAAAAGGAAAAAAATCTCGTTCCCTGAAGCCAAAAGCAAGCCACGAGGTCCGGCGTATTATTGCTCCCTTTGTTTCTGCTTCGCCTTGACATTTTTTTCCCTGAGCCTCACGAAACACGGAACCGTACACACAAAGACTTCGATTACCAGGGACAATGCAGAGGTCACCGGGCGAGGCTCTGGTTGTGTTTTTTGTATCGGGAGGGGCAAAAAGATCGCGCTGGGTCCCTTAGACTTGATTTGAAGG
>NC_087154.1:37837026-37844526 GCF_035594125.1 Scylla paramamosain
ATAGATCTCTTTCGCATTTGAGAGAGAGAGAGAGAGAGAGAGAGAGAGAGAGAGAGAGAGAGAGAGAGAGAGAGAGAGAGAGAGAGAGAGAGAGAGAGAGAATTACAATACCTAAAACACGTGCAGAACTGAACGATAATAAAAAAAAAAATACATATTAATAAACAGAAATCCGAAGAGGAACGAGGGACGAAGAGAAAACCACAGCATAATTTCTTCCGTCGTGAGAGTCAATATCGTATTTTAAAACGCTTTGAGGTTCCATTAGTACTGCTTTCAAAGGTTACGGAGATGATAAGTCGTATTTTCTCCACCGATGTATCAGAATCTTATCTAAAATATCTCTAAAGCCATGAAAACATCACTGAAGACCCTAATATCCTTCTCTAAAACCTAAGGGGAAGTGGTCGAGATGATTTGATGTGTTATCTAGCATGTTTTACCTCCAATGCTACAGAATCTTTGCTAAACTATCTATAGAACTAAGAAAACATCATTGAAAACTGTAGTAACGTTCTCTAAAGACTGTGATGGAAGTTGTTGAGATGATTATTTCGGTTCTCTTGTATGTTTTTTTTTTTTTATTTTCATTCCATCAATAAAACAATTTTTGCTAAACTATTTTTAGAAGCAAGAAAACATCCCTGAAAACTGTAATAACGTTCTGTTAAGCCTGCGGAGAAGTTGCTGAGATGATAATTCTGGTCCTCATGCAATTTTGTCTAAAATTACAGAATCCTTGCTAAGGTATCTTTAAAGCCACAAAAAACATCTCTGAAAACTAATAATTAATAACTATTACCGTTCTGTAAGGCTTGTGGAAAGTTGTGGAGCTGATTAATAAAACCCTCATGCATGTTTTACCTCCAGTTATGTATAATCTTTGCTAAACTATTGCTAGAACCACCAATACGTCCCTGAAAATCCTAAATAGCGTTCTCTTAAACCTGCGGGAAGTTGTGGAGATGATTAATTAGTTTGATCTTCATGTCTGCTTTTTTCTCCCCAATGATACAAAATATGGACTATCGCTGGAACCAAGAAAATACTTCTGAAAACTGGAATAACGTTCTGCAAAGGTCTGTGGGAAATGGCGGGGATAAAACGACGGAACATTTGGGAATTCAGTCAGTCAATATCTTCCTGGGATCGATTCCTCGGCGGTGACTTGGTGACGAGTAGGAGGTCCCGCGTCCGGCTGTTCGTGAATAAGGAATTGAGAAGATGACGTCACTAGGAGAGTTTGTAAGGTCAAGGATCCGTTACCGTTGCCTCGTCTCTCTCTCTCTCTCTCTCTCTCTCTCTCTCTCTCTCTCTCTCTCTCTCTCTCTCTCTCTCTCTCTGTTTATTTACTTGTCTATTTATATCTTCCTATTTTTAAGTGCACGTTGTCCTTCTCTCTCAGCGTCCAGTCTTCCCGGGGAGCTACAAATGTTAAAGGTGTTATTCTTTTGAGTCCTCAGTTAGTCTTTTTGTTCAGCGGAGGGAAGAAAGATAAATGCTTGAGTGTGTTTGAAAAGATGCAGGGACTAGCGAGGTGGTGACGCTGCTTCCCTTGCTGCTGATGTTATTGTTATTGCTATTACTACTACTACTACTACTACTGTTATTACTACTACTGTTACTACTATCACTGCTATTACTGCTACTTTTCTCTCCGTATCAGTAATATTTAGGATGAAATGAGCTGCCTCTTCTCCTCCCCCGCCCCACCTAAAGAGCTTGGTGTTAGCGTGCAGGCTTTTACACCCAGACCAATCACAACTCAGTAACAAATAGGTGTAGTAGCAATCTCCTCTTGACGTACTTCCTATTAAAGAGAGGTACGTACAAATAAAAGTCGGAGTAATTACTTAACCAACTATTGGCTTCCTATACAAAGGCGTGTTGGGTTGCCTTCGTCAGCGTCCCTCAAGCCCTTTACAGCTGCTCTCTCTCTCTCTCTCTCTCTCTCTCTCTCTCTCTCTCTCTCTCTCTCTCTCTCTCTCTCTCTCTCGCTGACCTTGTAATCGATTACTCCATATTTTTTAGCTTCATTTTTTTCTTTAGCAAAGTTAATACAGAGAGAGAGAGAGAGAGAGAGAGAGAGAGAGAGAGAGAGAGAGAGAGAGAGAGAGAGAGAGAGAGAGAGAGAGAGAGAGAGAGAGAGAGAGAGAGAGAATGTACTGTACGTAGGTCTTATGCACTTCTATCCAAATCTCTCTCTCTCTCTCTCTTTCTCTCTCTCTCTCTCTCTCTCTCTCTTGAAAGCAATGTTATCTGGGGATTGATTGAGCGCGTGAGAGCGACCAGTTCGGAATACGATTTTGGTTTGAATAATGGAAAGGAAGAGAAATGAAAGAAAGCGAAAAAAACAAAAGAGGAAAGGAAGGGAGGGAAGAAGGAAGCCGTGTTTGGGAAAGTGGACAAGGCAAATTAGAACCGGGAAGCGGGGAAAAAAATCGTGAATAAGGCAGGGAAAAAAAAAAAAAAACTATGGATTGATTGAAGGGAAGTGAAGGAAAAGTTAAAAATATGCATATAATTAATGATGTTATGAGGAATAGGAGGGAGAAATAGCTTTGCGAGGGTAATAAATTGAAGGATTAAACTTTAATGGGCGAGGGACAATGATAGGCAAGGGAAAATAGTAGAAGGGAAATGACATTAAGACAAAAATGATGAAGAGAATATTATAGATAAGGAAAGTGATGAATGAAAGGAGAAGAAAAAGAAAAATGTAAAAAAAAATATCTAGAAAAGGAAAAAGGCAACGTATAATATAAGGAAGATTAAGAAAGTGATATGACAAAGAAAAACTGAATAGAAAGAAAGTGATAGATGAAAGGGAAAGAAGAGAAGAAAAAGCCTAAAATTGCCCTAGGAAAGGAAGAAAGGAATGCATAAATGAGATAAATTGTAGTTCCGACTCAACTCTTTATCATTTCAAACGAGAAAAGAGAGAGAGAGAGAAAAAAAGAGAAAAAAGACAAAAATGCAGTAGCTATGAATTTATTATTTGATTTTCTCTTCTCTATCTCTCTCTTTTTTTTTTTTTACTTTATTTTTATATTTGATGGAAGTCTAATCTTCTGAAATGCCCTTCATCACCTCCACACTCTCACTCACTCACTCACTCACTCATTTTCTCTCACTTCGTAATGCTCCCAGTTGTTTATCCCCTTCCCTCACTCAAGTATTTCTCACTCCCTCACTTCAGCATGTCCTCACCAGCTCATTCACTAACTCAACTCTCACTCATTCACTCACTCTATCAGCCTCTCACCCATTCACTCAATTCCTTCCATGTTCGCACCTGATCACTCACTAAACTCTCAACCACTTATTCATCTTTATCAACACTTAAATCACTTGTTCCCTTCCTCTATCATGTTCTCAAATAATGACTTACTCACTCACTCATTCAATTACTCACCCACTCACTCACTCACTCACTCACTCACTCGCGCAATCTCGTATTTCTAAGTGTCCTAAATCTTCTCTTTAAATAAATCCTAGACGAAAACAAAGCATTTAAGTAACTCATTTCTGCTTTCGATGCTGTTTCCTTTGACTGATCCTCCTCTTTAACACTCCTCCTCCTCGCCCCCTCCTCTTCCCCGTATATTTTTTTTTCTCTCTTCCTCGACTTCTATTCTCTCTCAAAATCCTCGTCGCTATTTTTTCTCATCCATCTCGACATCATCCGACTTTTTTTTTTACCCTCTTTTCATTATATCTTTTTCCGAGAGATTCTTTTTCTTTGTTGTCATTAAGTCTCCCACGCTCTCTCTCTCTCTCTCTCTCTCTCTCTCTCTCTCTCTCTCTCTCTCTCTCTCTCTCTCTCTCTCTCTCTCTGCCCACCTAACCAGAATACCACTCAATCTCAAACTTCTACTCGAGAGTCTTGTACTGTTCCCTGTCAGACTTGGGGACTCGGCAGATAGCATGTCAGTTCTCGGGAAGCCGCCTCACTGAGCATATAGGAGCGAAAAGTGGGATTAGATCGGCCAACATCCCCCCAAATTTCTCTATCTGTCTCTCTCTCTCTCTCTCTCTCTCTCTCTCTCTCTCTCTCTCTCTCTCTCTCTCTCTCTCTCTCTCTGACTTTCCTTTTTTTTATCTGTTTCTGTACTATTACTTCTATTTCTGCAACTACTACTACTACTACTACTACTACTACTACTATTGCTGCTGTTGCTACTTCTACTTACTACTACTACTACTACTACTACTACTACTACTACTACTACTACTACTACTTACTACTACTACTGTTTTTCTCCCTCTTTTTTGTTTTCCTTTTTTTCTTATTTCTATCACTACTTATATCTCTTCCTCTCTCTCCTCTTCCTCCTCCTCCTCCTTCTTCTTCTCTTCCTCCACTTGGCTGTGAAATCTTGCAAACTTATATCAAATTCAGTCTCACTTCTTCTTCTCCCTCATTCTTTCCTTCTTTATTTGTTCTTCCTTTATTCTGCACACACCCTGCCTTCACTTTTATGTCTTGCACTCTCAATTCTGAGCCTAAATAACTTACGAAGGGGTGAAGGAAAGAAGGCAAGAAGGAAGGAAGGGGAGGAGAAGGTGGAAGAGAGCGCACGTGGGAGTGAAATGAGGAATGAGGAATGAGACAAGGAAGGAGAAAATAAAACAAGGAACTTATTGGGGACAAAGGACGGCAGGAAATTATTGTAGTGTGGAAAATAAGGAAGATGGTAATGTGTGGATAGGGAGAAGAATTATTTTGTCTTCCTGTAAATGTATGTTTGTTCTTTTTGTGTCTTTTTGTGTCTGTCTGTGTCTGCCTGCCTGTCTGTCTTTAAGTCTCTCTCTCTCTCTCTCTCTCTCTCTCTCTCTCTCTCTCTCTCTCTCTCTCTCTCTCTCTTACTATGATTGATCTAGTTTACTTTTGCCTTTAAGAGCAGGCCATCTGGTTCCAAGGATAGGGTCCGCTTCTATTAACTCTCTCTCTCTCTCTCTCTCTCTCTCTCTCTCTCTCTCTCTCTCTCTCTCTCTCTCTCTCTCTCTCTCTCTCTCTCTCTGACCTTGTGTATACGAGAGGCACACCTGACCTTGTTTCTTCTTGCCGCCCTGTCACACACCTGATAAATTGTGTGTGTGTGTATGTGTGTGTGTGTGTGTGTGTGTGTGTGTGTGTGTGTGTGTGTGTGTGTGTGTGTGTGTGTGTGTGTGTGTGTGTGTGTGTGATGGATAGGAACACAAATCAATATCTTTTTCTCTCTAACTTTCCCGCCCACTGACTCCTCCTCCTTCCTCCTCCTCCTCCTCCTCCTCCTCCTCCTCCTCCTCCTCTTCTTCTTTCTCCTCCTCCTCCTGTTCCTCCTCCTCCTCCTTCTTCTCCAGTTGTGGCATCGTCTCTCTCTCTCTCTCTCTCTCTCTCTCTCTCTCTCTCTCTCTCTCTCTCTCTCTCTCTCTCTCTCTCTTCTTCTTTGTTCTTCCCTTTTATTTTCTTTCTATTTCTCCTCCTCTTCCTCCTTCTCCTCGTTCTTCTTCTTGTCATCTTCCCTCTCTTCTTTCTCTTTATTTCCTAGCTTCCTTTTTCTTTTATTAGTCATTTTCTTTTGCTCCTACTCTCTCTCTTTTGTTGTTCCCGTTCTTGTTTTTTGTTGCTCTTGTTCTTCTTTCCCCTCTTATTTCTTTCCTCGTCTTCTTCCTTTTGCCCCTTTACTGTCTTGCATTCTTCACTTTAAATTACACAGCATTGTTTACTGTAAAGCCTCGTAAAGACTGGCAGAACCATAACTGTTTGTTCTTCCACAGTTTTTCTCCTCCTCCTCCTCCTCCTCCTCCTTCCCATGCTTCCTCCTCCTCCACCACCATCTCCTCCTCCTCCTCTTTCTCTTCCTCCTCCTGCTCCTCCTCCTCCTCCACCTCTACCATTTAACAAGAGCCTTCGTCCTCACAGTGAACCCAGACAAACTTAGATTACCTTGATAGTTGAACCACAAGTGAATGTTTTCCATCATTACTAGAGAGAGAGAGAGAGAGAGAGAGAGAGAGAGAGAGAGAGAGAGAGAGAGAGAGAGAGAGAGAGAGAGAGAGAGAGAGAGAGAGAGAGAGAGAGAGAGAGAGAGTAATCTTTTTCCCATTCTCCCCCAGGTAAGTGTGATAAATCCTTGGGACATGAAAAGTTGGTCCAGGATGAGATGATGGTGGTTCTTATTAAAGGCACAAAGGACTTCAGAGTGAAAGATCCGCTGTCTTCCTCTTCTTCTTCTTCTTCTTCTTCTTCTTCCTCCTTCTCTTCCTTGCTTCTTCCGCCTCTTTCTCGTACTCCTCTCGTCCGTCTTCCTCTCCTACTGTTCATTTTTCACCTTTCATGTATCTGGTCCACCGCCTCCTCCTCCTCCTCCTCCTCCTCCTCCTCCTCCTCCTCCTCCTCTCTCATACAATTTCACTTTCATGCTTCTCTTCCTGCTCTTAGTTCTCCTTCTCTTTCTCCCGCCATGTTTCTCCTTCATGTTCCTTTCCTTCCTTCTTTTATCGTAACTTATAACCAAAGTTTGCATTAGTTATATTTCTCAGCTTACTACTACTACTACTACTACTACTACTATCATACCTAAAGTGCTATAGCAAAACCTCGCCTTTCCTTCCTCTTTTACTTTTTTTCTTTCATATTCCTTTCTTTTTCTCTAACCTCTTTTACTACTTTTCTCACTCTTTTATCTCCTTATCTTAAACTCTTCTTTCTTCCTTCCCTTTCTGGCTTCTTTCATTCGTCACTTTTTTTTATCATATTCTCTTGTTTTCTCTCTCTCTCTTTGTCCTTTTATCAATCCTAACTCTCTCTATTACCTCCTCCTTAGGTCCCTCATTCCTTTGTTGTCGCTTCCCCCTTCAGTCTCCCTTCTCTTCGTGGCTTCTTTCGTCCCTCACTCCTTCTTTTCTTCCCTTGTTTCTTCCTTCTTTTCGTTCTTTCTTTCATCCCTCACTCCCTCCTCCTCTTACTTCTTTCTATCTCTCTTCCTCCTTCATTCCTTTAACCTCTTTCTTCTCTCCCTTACTTCCTTTTTATCTCTCCCTCACTCCCTTCCTTATCTTTTTTTCCTTTCACTTCATTCTTTTTTTCTCTCTCTCTCTCTCCCTCCCTCCAGGTTCCGCCACCTTCCTCTCTCCCTGCTCTCTCTCTCTATAGGTTCCGCCTCAGCCACGCATCTAGGTAGGCACAGATTCAGGGAAATGAGTTGTTTGGGACACAGGTGTTGCCTCAGCCGTGAATCACGCTTATAAAGGTGAGGGGAGAGGAGGCAGCCAGGGCAATTAGGGGAAAGGGAAGGGGCAGGATTATAAGCTGGTGGGGAAGCAGGGAAAGGGGAAGGGGAAGGGGAAGGGAAAGGGGCAGGGAAGGTCAAGGAAGTGAGGTGCATTTGTATTTGGGGAAGGGGGAGATATTTGATAGTAAGTTGAGGTTATGGTGGTGGTGGTGGTGGTGATGATGGTGGTGGTGGTGGTGGTGGTGGTACAGATAAAGATCCCGGATATAAACTGACTGGA
>NC_087154.1:37849526-37869526 GCF_035594125.1 Scylla paramamosain
AGGAAGAAAAGAAAATGGAAGGGAAGGGAAGGGAAGAGAAGAGAGGAAAGCGAAGGAAATAGAAGGCAAAAGAAAGGAAAGGGAATAAAAGAGACTGGGATGTGACGAAAAGAGAGGGGAAAGAAATAAAAGGGGAAGAAAGGGGAGGGAAGGTGAGGAAAGGCGAGGAATGTGAATGAAACTGAAGGAAAGAAAAGGATACAGAAAGAATGAAATGGAAAAGAAGAGGCTAGACAGAATAAGGGAGAAAAAATGAGGGAAAAAGAAAAGGAAAAAAAAAAACTGAAGGATGTGGGAAAGTGAAGGGAAGGAAAGGAAAAGCAAATAAAAGGAAAAAAAAAAAGGAGGAAACAGAAGAAAGGAAAGAAAAGGGAGAAAAGACTGGAAAGAGGAGGAAAAAAGGGAAGATAAATGAAAAGGGAAGATAAGTAAAGGAGAGAGGTGGAGAGAAGAGGGAAAAAGGAAAGAGAAAAGGAATAGACTGAAAATTAAAAGTAAATAAAAAGAAGGACGATAAAGAAGGAAGGGGAAATACGAAAATATACAAAGTGACATGAAAGGAGTAAAGATGATGGAAAGACAGAAGGAAAGAGAAAGGATGGTAAGGCAAGACAGACGAAAGGAAGAAAGGAAGAGGAAAGGAAGAGAAGGAAAAATGAGACAAAACAATCCATAACTCAAGAACGAGATACATGACACTTGAGTTTCGTCTCATTAAAATAAACAAGATATTGAACTTAAGGTGGTGTAACAGTGAAACCCGAGACAAGATCAAGAACAAGACAACTATTTCTGCCATTACTACTACTACTACTACTACTACTAATACCACTGTTGCTCCTCTTCCTCCTCCTTCTGCTACTGCTCCTGCTGATGCTATTACTGTTACGACAAGCAATAACAGCAACAGAAAAAAAGACAATATCTCAGCTGCTGCGCCACTTTTTCTCTTCGTCTTCTTCCTCCTTTTCTTCCTTCTCCTTCGTCTCCTCCTCGTCGTCGTCCTTCTCCTCCTCTTACTACTACTACTACTATTGCCACAAAAATATTAAACACAGTGCAAAATGCAAGAATAAACACACTAACAAAAATATGTATGAATAAAATATAATACCCAAATATCAAAAACAAATGATAAATGCAACACACTAACGAAAGCACAAATAAATGAAATAGATAATACAACAGAGGAAAAATAGAAAATACTGCAATACTAAAACACAAAAATAAATAATGAGACGAAATAGTAAAGGAAAAATAGCAGAGGGGGAAATGAAGGGATGAGTAAATGAATAAGTGAAATGATGAATAAACAAAAGGTATGGTATTGGAAAACAGGGCACTAATGGCTCTCTCTCTCTCTCTCTCTCTCTCTCTCTCTCTCTCTCTCTCTCTCTCTCTCTCTCTCTCTCTCTCTCTCTGTGTGTGTGTGTGTGTGTGTGTGTGTGTGTGTGTGTGTGTGTGTGTGTGTGTGTGTGTGTGTGTGTGTATTTCTTTCCCTCCTTCCGCTTCCTTCAGCTCCACTTGACCTCTCTCTCTCTCTCTCTCTCTCTCTCTCTCTCTCTCTCTCTCTCTCTCTCTCTCTCTCTCTCTCTCTCTCTCTCTCTCAAAAGTTGGACCGCTCATTGTCCCTCAGATTGGCTATTACACTGGAGAGAGAGAGAGAGAGAGAGAGAGAGAGAGAGAGAGAGAGAGAGAGAGAGAGAGAGAGAGAGAGAGAGAGAGAGAGAGAGAGAGAGAGAGAGAGAGAGAGAGAGAGAGAGAGAGAGAGAGAGCATCCACACCCATTTTACTTCAAGGTGAATAATCAAAGTTTCATATTGAGTACCAACAACATTTTGCAATCAATACTAAGTCAACATGTTCCCAATAAATTCTGGCAAAGCTATTTTTTTTTCATTTGGTAGGAATTAGGAAAATATTTGGAATTTGATGAAAAAACCTTGATATATGTGTTTATTTTTTGTTGTTGTTATTTTCAAACGAAGTGATGATTGGAATTAGATGCAAAAATAATTCCAATACATATTTTTATTTTTTTTTATTTGCTTAGTTATTTTATTTATTTATTTATTATTATTTATTTATTTATTTTTTTTATATAAGCGCCCTAATTACACATCCCAGCCAAATGCACTGGCCGGAAACTTTATGGTTACATTAATCTCTGGACGGAATTGACAAGTGAATATATGTAGGCATATTTTTATACAGGGACTGCCACGTGTAGGTGTACTGGCTTCCTGCGGCTTCCCTTATACATGTCATTAACGTTTAGAATCATAGTTTAAAACCGTAGTTTTAAGCACTTAGGCGCAATACTTCCACTACTAACAGGTTCTAGTGAAAGATATAGGAATTTTTAAGAATTTTCATAGTCCTAGTGATAGATTAACAAGACACATGCCTTATAAACACTACTTTTAACAGTGTCTAATGGAAGAATTAGGAATTTTAAAGAATTTTCATAGTTCTAGTGATAAATTAACAAGTGTTATGTATTATCAATAGAAAAAAAAGTCATGAAAACCTTTAATTCTACTTATAATTTTCGTGGGTTTTCAAAACAGTCTTAATGAGGGAGCAAGAATGCGTGTCTCGGTCTCAACACCACTTCATTGAGGTGTTCAAGTTTTCAACACTAAATAAAAATTGTTCGAGAAGTGCTTAGGGAACTAACTGGAGGGGAGACGTGGTGGTGGTGGTGGTGGTGGGAGAGCCGCAAAGTTTTCTCATAACACACACACACACACACACACACACACACACACACACACACACACACACACACACACACACACACACACACACACACACTCTCTCTCTCTCTCTCTCTCTCTCTCTGGTCGATGTCATTCAAATATCAGGGAGATGTTTCTATTTTTAGTCATCCTAAAATAACTAAGAATATGTGAGTATACTTGCCTCTTTCTTTGTCTTGTTGCTCTCTCTCTCTCTCTCTCTCTCTCTCTCTCTCTCTCTCTCTCTCTCTCTCTCTCTCTCTCTCTCTCTCTCTCTCTCTCTGTCACGAACTGCAGGCATATTTCTTTGACAGTAAAATATTAAGTGCCTATGAATCTGTCCGTCTGTCCGCCTGTCTTTCTGCCAGTCAATCTGTCTGTCTGCCTGTCTATTTGTCTATCATATAGTGAAGGTGCATTTTTTTGGCAGTAAAATAGGAAATGCTTATATATTTATCTGTCTTTCTGTCTAACTTTACCTTCCCCCCTCTCTCTCTCTCTCTTTTCTCTCTCAGCACCCTCACCTGCACATTAATTAGAGGTGTGCAAGTGATGCCTGCAGTGACGAGACCTGACGCTACGCTAATTAGAAATGATCGGCGTGACCAGCTCATTACCTCGTTCCACTCGCATCACCCTTTGCTTTCACCTGTAACCTTGAAATCTTGCCCACCCCCTCTCCCACCTTTCGCTTGCCACTCTCCTCGCCTCCCATCAACTAAGAGACTGAAGTGCACCTGACAACGAAGATTAAGCGGAAATATTGGATCTGTTCATTATAAATCGTGTCATTGCAATAAAGTTGAGTGGTGCATGAAGTGTGTGTGTGTGTGTTGATGGGTAAGTTATTGAGGGAATGTTTGTGAGGGGAAAATATTAAGAAAAAAATACTGTAATCTAACGAAACAGGAATAAAAAAGACATGATTAATTTTTACGCACAAAACTGAAAAAAAAAAAAGAGCATGAACTTCTAATACCTTCCTTCCTTACCTCCTCCTCCTTTGTCGTCATCTTTCCTTTGCTTAATCCTTACCCTTCTATTACGCATCCCTGTAATCCTTTCCCATCTCATTCCAGCTAACATATCCTCATTTTTTTCTTTCCTTTCTTCGTGCATTTCTGGTAATCTCCTCTGTTATCCCTTCCATCTTTAACCACATCCCTCCTTCCCCTAACCTAATCCTTACTCTACATCACACGTCCCTTCCTTCTCCCCTTTTCTATATATTTCAACAACCACCTCTTCCATTCTTCCTGTCCCCTCACTTCCCTCCTTCGTAGTCTCCTAACACCCACACTCCTCTCCTTCTCCATCCGTACTCTTATCTTCCAATCCTCCAAAGCCCCACTCTTCCACACACACACACACATACACACACACACACACACACGCACTCTTCCATTTCCTTCTCCCTTTCCTCTTCATTCTAGCATTCCTTCCTCCCTCTTTCATGAATTTCCTGAACCCGATCCACTGTACCCAATTATCACCAAAGACACCCAGGAAGGCAACCTCTGAATGAAGGCTTTACACTTGCTCCGCCCAGCCGCAGCCGATTCTGCCTTCCCGGGGCAAGCGAGGGAGGAGCAGGAGGCGGGCAGGCTTGAGTCAAATACCTAACTCCTACATTCGGTTTGGTCTTGTTTATGGTCCGATGCGAGGTAAGCTGGTTGGCTGTCTGGCTGCCGGAGAGAAGGGTTAACTGCAATACTGTGTTGTAGTGCTGGGTTGGGAGTGTATTGAGGCTGGCAGAGGGAGAGGGGCGAGTTAGAGGGAGAGGGAGAGGGAGAGGGAGAGGGAGAAGGAGAGGGAGAGAGCAAGGGGAAGGAGATATGGTGACTAAAAAAATGTTATACAAAGGTGTGTGCGTGTTCTCTCTCTCTCTCTCTCTCTCTCTCTCTCTCTCTCTCTCTCGCTGGCTCGCTCGGATTTTCGTGGTTCACTGGTAAAGTGCTCGCATGATATAACAAATACATCGCCATGTGTTCGAATCCTACACAGTCCTGAAATATTACAGTATCTCTCTCTCTCTCTCTCTCTCTCTCTCTCTCTCTCTCTCTCTCTCTCTCTCTCTCTCTCTCTCAAAGGAATACGTAAATGGTTTTTTGTGGTTGGTGAACAAATACCTCGTTGAGCAAATGCTGTCTTGTGTTGTCAGCATAATCAGGAGGAGACGTCTCTCTCTCTCTCTCTCTCTCTCTCTCTCTCTCTCTCTCTCTCTCTCTCTCTCTCTCTCTCTCTCTCTCGCTCTCTGTCTTTCAGGACGATGCAGTCTTCGCCTTCATCCCACAAAGGTAAGTTTTTTTTTCTTCTATTTTCGTCGTTCGAGCAAATGATGATTGCAATAATGATGGCTTTGTGTCTCTGTGGCTCGTAGGTGTATTGCTTAGAGAGAGAGAGAGAGAGAGAGAGAGAGAGAGAGAGAGAGAGAGAGAGAGAGAGAGAGAGAGAGAGAGAGAGAGAGAGAGAGAGAGAGAGAGAGAGAGAGAGAGAGAGAGAGAGAGAGAGAGAGAGAGAGAGAGAGAGAGAAAATAAATGAATAAATATTGACAACAAACGTTACTTACTACATGAAACATTTATATTTCAACATTGTTCACTATACATTTTTTTTTACAGAAAGGAAAGGATTTTTGTAAAAGGATTAAAGCAACAGCAAAGGTCATTGGGGTGGCTACCTGCCTGTCAAGAGACGGACACTATAACGTTCAACTCTCTAAAATATGCATTGTATCAGAGGCCGTATGGGAGGCAGATTGAAGACTATACGGAGAAGAGACGAGCATTTGTAACGAAAGTAGGAGGTAGTACAGGATTACCCATCTATAGAACGTGGAATATTTATCTATCAGTCTGTATCTCCATCTATATCTATTAATATATCTTTGTATCTGTGTACCAGTATATCTGTCTATTCAACTATCTACTTAACAATCTACGTATATCTCTCTCTTTCAGTCAATCAATCAGTCATTTAGTCTATATGTATATTTATCTATTTATATATTTTCTGCTTTTCTGTCTCTCATACCACAAAAAAATCTCTACCTTCTATCAACATTTCTGTATCTATTCTTTTAACACCTTTGGCGGTTTCCAAGTCTTGCCTCAGAGGGAAGAGTGGGCTTGCAGGAACTTTCTCCACTCCCTTTCCTCTGGCGGTGAACTTAAAGCTCTGTACAATATGTCGCTTTATAATACTGAAAATTTACAGTAAGTGGCTCTCCACATATGTTTCTGCGTTCCTCCTCTTTCTCACTCTCTTGCTCCTGCTATTTCTCCTCTTCCACCTACTACTACTACTACTACTACTACTACTACTACGGATGTTACACAACGTACTACGACAATAGCTTTGCTGTTGACACTTTACTAAAAGGCTATACTTCACTGATTGAACACGACAAACACTGGTTAAAAAATGCATCGTACACTTGTTCACAAAGTCCTCCTCCTCCTCCTCCTCCTTTGCCATGCGCCTCCTTTCTTCCCCTTCCTTATAACCATCATGTTAATATTCTTCTTTGCTGCTCCTCCTCCTCCTCCTCCTCCTCCTCCTCCTACTACTACTACTACTACTACTACTACTACTACTATTAATACTACGACTACTATTACGTCACTGTGGCAAAATGGCTCGAAAAATAATGGTACTCTATTCCCACCGTGTTCGTGGAAGGCGACTGAAAAGAACAAAGCGAGGGGACTGGAAATTCTCTTCTTTTGTACGTTTTTTTTTCATTCAATGAGACAAAGGTCCGCATTATTAAACGCTTTGGACTCTCGTAAGGACAGTTTTCAAAGGCCGCGGAGATGAATGCTCAGGTTTTCATGGATAATTTTTGCTCTTTAACGTTCCATAATCATCAGATAGCCGTTAAAAATCATAGAAACACCCTAGGAAAAAAAAAAAACCCTCTAGAATCTGTTAAAACTGGAGACAAGACGCTGAGGTGTTTGAGAATATATAACGGTGCGTAGATACCTCTCCTCGACCTGTTGAAATGAGACAAGACGCTGAAACTTTAGAGAATATGGAACAAAAGGTGATGTAGATACCTTTCTTCAGTCAGGCTCTTCTAGGGCGGGTCTCAGCTAAGCATAATATATAAAGACGGTAATGCAATCCCGGGAAATGTGACTAAGAGGAAGAACAACAACACCAGTAGTAAAAATGCATTATTCTTTCGAACCGGGAGTTCCTGGAGAGTCAACAGTAAACACCCTCCCACCTCCTGTTCTGTCTCCTCTTCCTCCTCCTCCTCCTCCTTCACCCTCGCTTAAGATAATGGACGGACCTGGGAGGGAGCGACGCAGCAAGGGAGGGAGGAGGGAGAGGAATGAACGGCGGGCAGAATGGAAGGGGATGGAAAAAGTGTGTTTGCTATGAGCTGCTGTAACATTCTTCATATTTTTCGTACGCATTAATGACGACGAGGACGATGATAATTATGATGATGATGATGATGATGATGATGATGACGAAGATGATGACAAATAATGGTGGCGGTGTTAGTTGTAGTAGTAGTAGTAGTAGTAGTAGTAGTAGTAGTAGTAGTAGTAGTAGTAGTAGTAGTAGTAATAGTAGTAGTAGTAGTAGCAGTAGTATCCTAAGCAATTTACTGATAAAAAAAAAAAAAAATAGAAATATAGCACACATGTTCCTACCATAGACAACAAACCATAGCCCAACAAACATATCCCTTAAGACATAACAGAACTAATTGACAACACTCCCCAGCACGACTACACGCATCCCTCCGTCTCTAACAACGTCCCGGGAACGAGCGAGCGAGGGGGAAACCCAAGACTAATGGGAAACTTGACTGTGTGTTCCCATGAGCCTCCAGCGAGACGCAACACCTGATCTAACACGGAAACTTCCTGGGCGCAACACTAACTAACGAGTCTCAACGTGTTCCAAGTCTTTATTTGGAGAGAGTGAGTGCGAGACAAAGACCAAGAGCAAGAGCGAGAGCGAGAGCGAGAGATAGAGAGAGAGGGAGGCTGAGAGACTTCACGTATCACATAGAGTGCGAAAACAAGTGAATAGCGAGCGAAAGTAAGGCAAAAGGGAATGAATGTGAGGCGCCAAGGGAAAGGGAGTGACACTAGTGCAGGAGGACAGGTGGAAAATGTAGTCTTCTTTGATACACACACACACACACACACACACACACACACACACACCCACCCACACACACACACACATACACACTTGTTGCCATAGTTAAGAATCTGAACTCAGAGAGAGAGAGAGAGAGAGAGAGAGAGAGAGAGAGAGAGAGAGAGAGAGAGAGAGAGAGAGAATGGTTTACCCTCACGATATCTTCTAAGCTAAGTGCCCTCCTTTCAAGGTCACATTACAGGGGAAACTGATGAAAGAAACCCGTGGCAGAGGCGTCCGCGAAGGGTCCACTACCTTAAAACCCCGAGAGAAGACCATCCAAGTTGCTCTGGGTGGCGGCAGCGGGAGAACACACACACACACACACACACACACACACACACACACACACACACACACATATATAGCAACAGAGCGTAACTAAGCCACTTTCGTTTTATAAAAAATAACAAAATAAAACAATAGATATAGAAGAAAAATGCCGTGTTATTGGAGGCTTTAAACATACGGTATTGCACGTGACACTCGATACGGAAAGAAAACGGAGGAGAAAGAGAAAGGAAAAGAAACTCTGGTAAACGTGTCATCTTGAAGAGTGACTGGAGGGCTTGTGTGCATGGCGTGTGAGTGGTGAGAGAGAGAGAGAGAGAGAGAGAGAGAGAGAGAGAGAGAGAGAGAGAGAGAGAGAGAGAGAGAGAGAGAGAGAGAGAGAGAGAGAGAGAGAGAGAGAGAGAGAGAGAGAGAGAGAGAGCCACTATTGGTTGGGCTGGTATATTCTACGTACAACAAAGGCAGTGTGTGTTATTTTCACAATGTACGGCGGCTTGTGGCGGGGAGAGACAAAGGGTCATGACCGCTGAACTTCTCACCGCACCTGTGTTATCGGAGCAATACAAAGCTATGGGCGCCTCGCTCATTGGCGTGTGCTGCCCCTTAAAAGCAAAGGCTTGCTGTCTGCCGGAAAATTCATATTTGGCAAAACAAACAATGAAATAAGCAAGTTGATCAATGCAATAAAGAAGGATTTGTCCATCCAAAACAAATACTGACACAGTCGTCCGTAACACACCATTGTTTGCGTTTCATTCCAGATAAACATCCGAACATCAACCTTTCAGCTTCAATCTCAATGAACTTTACATTTTCACCAACCATTTATCAAAAACCGGTTTTGGAAATGAATTAATCTATAAATTTAAAAGTGAATATTCGTGTGATGAAAATATTCGAGCTTTTACTTAAAAGCTTCCATTAAAATATAACAATAACAACAGTAAACCCATAAATAATTTTTGATTTCCATTACAGCGTTACAATGCACAATGGCAGCATTTACAAAACCAACACACACACACACACACACACACACACACACACACACACAGAGAGAGAGAGAGAGAGAGAGAGAGAGAGAGAGAGAGAGAGAGAGAGAGAGAGAGAGAGAGAGAGAGAGAGAGAGAGAGAGAGAGAGAGAGAGAGAGAGAGAGAGAGAGAGAGAGAGAGAGAGAGAGAGAGGAAATGTAATTATCATAAACTTCGACAAAGGCTTTCCATGTACAAGAGAAAATTTGCTTTTCGATTATTTCTTTACATCATGGACAGAGAGAGAGAGAGAGAGAGAGAGAGAGAGAGAGAGAGAGAGAGAGAGAGAGAGAGAGAGAGAGAGAGAGAGAGAAACTTAAGACTTCGGGTCTTACGGAGGTAAAGACAGCTGGTGTAAGATATCTGTCTCTTCTGAGCCAAATGTTGCCAGTTGACACGAGCCAAAATGTTGGCGAAAATACTACTCTCTCTCTCTCTCTCTCTCTCTCTCTCTCTCTCTCTCTCTCTCTCTCTCTCTCTCTCGGTTTTCGTCAATCTTTCTCTTTCGGTTTTCGTCAATCTATCTTTTCAGTCCTTTGGAAATCCTCCTCTTTTGAGCTAATCCTGCTCGTCTCCTTTTAAATCTTCTCTTCCTGCCGCGATTGCTTCGATGAGAGAGAGAGAGAGAGAGAGAGAGAGAGAGAGAGAGAGAGAGAGAGAGAGAGAGAGAGAGAGAGAGAGAGAGAGCGTGGACGACATATCACTAATCCCTCTCACGTTTAGCTAATCATGGCGTTCCATCTTATGCAATTAAGAGATGAAATGCAGGTGGGAATTAATCAGTCTTTCTCCAATCTCTCTCTCTCTCTCTCTCTCTCTCTCTCTCTCTCTCTCTCTCTCTCTCTCTCTCTCTCTCTCGCTGCAGAGCCAGGCCAGAAGACAGACAGTCACCGCCTACATGAAGTATCAGAGAGTAATTAAAAGCCTCAGGAGAGTTGGGAGGCGACGAGACGATAGGAGGAGGAGGAGGAGGAGGAGGAGGAGGAGGAGGAGGAGGAAGAGAAAGTTATCGATGAGAAACAAGTGGATGATGGTTGAAAAAAATATTATTCATAAGTTGATTAAGTTAATGATATGAACAAACAGATGCGGGAAGGAAAAAAAAAAAAAAGCGGGAATTTGAGTAGGAGGTGGGGAGGCAGGAAGAGGAGGAGGAGGAGAAAAATAAATAGAAGGGAAATATGAAGTGACCTGGTGATTCAAAGGTACAGTTTCATTTGTTTTATTTCAATGCCTATGTATGTTTTTTTTTTAATTTCCTTTTATTTCTTCATTCCTCTACCTTCCTCATGTATATCTACTGCATATTCATTTTATAACACAGGCCCTGAGATATATTGAAGTTTTTCTATATACAACGTCTCTAATGTGCTATACCTACTGTACACCTATTTTGTAACACTGACAGCGTGGTCTATTCAACTTATTCCTCATTGAATAAGGCAATAGGCAAAAACTGTAAAGTGAATGGAACAAACTCAACAAGAACACAGACACGGATGGCGGATGACAGGTGAGGGTTTCAAGAGGAGGATGGGCAAATTTATACGGATGAAGATGACAGATGATGAGCTTCAAGTGTTTCAGAGCTGCCTTGTGTATGTAAATCATCCTGCCCTATTTTCTTATATCCAAATGTTCTTATTATCGGCAGTATTCAAGATGAGGGTCTACTGATGAATTTTAACTGCGCAAGGAGGAGGGAGAAGGAGTAGGAGGAGAAGGTGGCGGTGGAATACAAAGGAATACAAAGGAAAAAACAAACGGCAATATTCCTACTGGTCATAACGAGGCTGTGTGTGACTGTACTGCCACTGAGCGAGTAGATTCTATAAGTTGGACGCGAAGGGAGGGAAAGACCATGCAGGAAGAAGAAACAGTCAACAAATGTGATAACAAAAGGTTGAAAGAGGAGTAAGAGGAGGAGGAGGAGAAGCAGTCAAGGAATGTGATAGGAAAGGTTGAAAGAGGAGGAGTTTAGTAAATACATAACGCCATAACTCTTGAAAGGTTAGAGTAAATATCGTTCTACCACACTTAATAGAAATCTTTAATATACTTAGCTCACTCGCTTTCCTCCAGGGTACAGTATCTCTCTCTCTCTCTCTCTCTCTCTCTCTCTCTCTCTCTCTCTCTCTCTCTCTCTCTCTCTCTCTCTCTGCACTATGTGTATGCGAGTAAAAATTGAATTTAATCGCTCCAAGCACTACCTGTCACGGGAGGAGGAGGAGGAGAAGGAGGAGGAGGAGGAGGAGGAGGAGGAGGAGGAGGAGGAGGAGGAGGAGGAGGAGGAGGAGGAGGAGGAGGAGTAGGAGGAGAGAGAAAATTGAGAAATGCATGGGCGACGAAGGCATCAAAAGCGAACCAGAAACAGGTTAAAGATAAAACGAAAAAGAATGAGGTAAATTAATCTGGGTGAAAGGTAGAAAAAGAAGCAACAGGCAAGAGAGAGAGAGAGAGAGAGAGAGAGAGAGAGAGAGAGAGAGAGAGAGAGAGAGAGAGAGAGAGAGAGAGAGAGAGAGAGAGAGAGAGAGAGAGAGAGAGAGAGAGAGAGAGAGAGAGAGAGAGAGAGAGAGAGAGAGAGAGAGAGAGAGAGAATGAAGAGTAAACACAGACATAAAAGGAGCAAAGACAAATTAGGTTCATTTGCAAGTACGTTTAACCTCCTCAGTATCTTTTCGGTATCTTTTATTCCCTTTAGTTGGTTTTCCTTTATTTTGTTCTTGGTTTCGCTTAGTTCCGAGTCCGCGAGCGAGGTTCACTGAGGCATTCCAGGACAGACTCAGAAGGAAAAAAAGAGTCCGTTAAAGGGAAACAGAGGAAAAGGGAAAAGAGTGAATGAAAAGGTTTGCAACAGCAGTAAAAAGAACAACAACATGACGCAAATTCAGACAGAGGAAAGAGAAAAGTGTGGCAGTTCTGTAGAGAGGATGAAAACTACCTTGCTGCGAAAACAATAACAATAACACTGAAATAATTACTCTGTTGCTACTGCTACTACTACTACTACTACTACTACTACTACTACTACTACTACTACTACTACTACTACTACTACTACTACTGCTACAACAACAACTACTACTACAACTTCTATTGGTATTATTTTCTTGTGTGCTTCTAAGACTAATAAAAATAAAAAAAAAATAAATAAATAAAAGGTAAAAAAGTCTTCCTTAGTATATCACAGTAGCTCTCCCTCTTCCTCTTTTTTTTTTTTGTCTCTAGTCCCTAGTCTCTCTCTCTCTCTCTCTCTCTCTCTCTCCCCCCGCTACATATCCCTGTCTCGCGTATCTGCTCCTTCTCTGCTCTCCCTCCATCCCCCTACCTTTCCATCCCCCCCTCTCTCTCTCTCTCTCTCTCTCTCTCTCTCTCTCTCTCTCTCTCTCTCTCTCTCTCTCTCTCTCTCTCTCACGAACATGACCCCTTGTCTTTCCTTCCCCCCCTCGTATCGCTCTTCCTCGCAACTCAACTCAGTGCCTTCCTTTCCCTCCCCCAACCCTCTTTTCTGTTGCCCCCTGGCCCCTGTCCCTCGCCTCCTCCCGGCCTCTGTCACTCTCGCCTCCAATTGCAATTAACCTTGTCAGTCCAATGAACTGGAGAGGAAGGATGACGGAATGTTAAAAGAGAGACAAATTAATGAACGTGTACCTTGGAAAATTTTAAGGAGAGTTGAGCAAATGTCTATAAAAGAAGTATTTTTTTTTATTTAAAGTTAAGTGAGTATAAGGAAGGTTGTTAGTGGAATTAGAAGGCAGAGGAATACATGAATGCCAAATAATTATTACGTAAGTCTTGGTGATTTTTAAATTGCAATTCCGATGAAAAATTAAATCAGATTTGAATTGGAATGAAGTGAATATTCAGGACCCGTTTTGGTGCAGAGAAGACACCTGTATTACTCTTCTCATCATCTTCACCCTATGAATGACAACTCTTCAGGTTACTTCGATGTTGAAAATGCTAAAGAGTACTAGTGATTAATATTTTTCTCTCTACTGTAAAAGTCAAGTGGGTTTTGTATGTACTATTTTATCATTAAGCTCAGTTGAATAATACGACTTCTTTGCTTCCAATGTCTTGTTTTGAACACTGCACTCTGTTCTGTGCAAGCAACAAAGACTGAACAATACGAGTACACGAATGGAACTGCCCTTTATTAATTGTATTGTTGATTGTAAAAACATGTTTGGTTCTGCTGATTGGTGGCGGTGTTAAAGCTGGCAAGGCAAACCATTTTATTGTGCACGCAAGTGATGTTTAGCTTTCAAGACTTTACTCCTTCAATATCTGGTAACAATGTGATTTTTACGATATACAACAAGCGAAGACTAATGTTACAATAATGAAATTTTCTCCTTTTATGAAAATCTACGTATTGAGGTCACGTTATTAAATATAAACTAACATTTGTTTTTACTTTTCATTCCTGCTCTTTTGTCGAATATTGAATAATTTATGCAATTAACTAAAAATCCTTCCATTTAAATCATGATTAGTGGACGTGAATCAACTTAACTTAAATTGACCAACATTGTACAAGGAAATTGCGTTCGCTGTTAATAAGAGGTGCATCTAATTAGAGAGAGAGAGAGAGAGAGAGAGAGAGAGAGAGAGAGAGAGAGAGAGAGAGAGAGAGAGAGAGAGAGAGAGAGAGAGAGAGAAACTTATACAACCACCTTATGTGTATGTAATAATGTTGTACTGGCAAGATATGTGGATGAATTAACGAATGAAGCTACTCTCGTGACGCTCGAGAGATACAAACTGCACGCGAGTGAGAGGAAGGCTTTTCACAACGCTGGCAAGGAAACTAAAATATGACAGGCATAAATCTCCCCATGAATTCCTGGCTGTGTAATAAAAATCAGGCAATAAATTCAGACATTGAAAAAAAATACAGAAAAAAAATAAGAAGTGAGGATAAAAAGAACTGTAAGCGAGATGCGGAAATTGAGAACTAAAAGCGAGTGGAAGAATAAAAAAATACATATTCTCTTGAAATCGTGGATAAAAAGTACTATGGGAGGAAAAAATAAGGGAGGTTTAAGTGGAGAAATATGACGTGCTGTTAGTTCTTGACGTCACTCCCACCCACGCCTCACACCATTACACGCAAGCGCGCGCACAGACACACACACATCCACACCCACACACACACACACACACACACACACACACACACACACACACACAGACGAGCCGCCACCCACGCAACACAAAACGCATCGCCGGAAAATAGGAGGAGAAGGAGGAGGAGCAGGAGGAGGAGGTGGAAGAAGAGGAGGAGGAATTGAAGGAAGAAGAAAAAGACGAAAAAAGTTGACATGAGCATTTTTACGTTTTCTCTTCCGTCTCTCAACAGTAATACAACTTATTCCTATAATGTTATTATGAAAACTCGACAAGTTCAGCGGAGGTCAAAAGTGTTATTATCTACACTCGTGACTTTTGTTGAATCGTTTCGGAAGAAAAGTTCGGAAAAATGTTTACCAATGTATTTTGTTCGACTGTTTGAAAGATCTGTGCCCCCTCCCTCCTCCCTCTCTCTCTCTCTGGTCCTGCATATAAACTGGTGCGTGTATAAATAAATCATGCTAGTAAAAATAGTGCAGAAACAAAAATACACACGATAAATAAAATCCTACTTCTACCACAAATAAAAAATAAAAGAAAGAAAGAAAGTAAAAACATCTGCCACAAAACAACGGAGAACATTTACATCAGCAACATACAAGAATAGGAAAGAATATCGGTAAGCATGCAAGACAACACGAGAACTCTATGCATCGCCAATCTCTTGAAACACACACAGAATCTCTCTCTCTCTCTCTCTCTCTCTCTCTCTCTCTCTCTCTCTCTCTCTCTCTCTCTCTCTCTCTCTCTCTCTCTCTCTCTCTCTCTCTCTCTCTGTGAATTTTTTTTTCTCTAAACCCGTAAGATATTTCTTTCCGACCTGTTTTTCCTGTACGACTTATGCCGGAGGGAGTGGAGGGTGGGGAGAGAGCCTTCTGCTTTTCTGACCTTTTCTTCTACAATCACCTTAAGAGTCTTAGGTCACCCTCGTGAGGACCGCAAGGACTGTTGTGGCCTGTTTTTCTATGCAACTTTAAGTAACTCTCTCTCTCTCTCTCTCTCTCTCTCTCTCTCTCTCTCTCTCTCTCTCTCTCTCTCTCTCTCTCTCTCTCTCTCTCTCTCTATTCCAACAGAGGACGAGGAAATTAGTAAAGAATTCCTGTAAAAATACCACGAACTCATACCAGATTCATCCACAAGAATAAGAAGGTTAAGTGTGGGCGTTCAAAGCAGGAGGAGGAGGAGGAGGAGGAGGAGGAGGAGGAGGAGGAGGAGGAGGAGGAGGAGGAGGAGGAGGAGGAGGAGGAGGAGGAGGAGGAGGAGTAAGAGGAGACTGAGAAGAAGGACGAGGACAAGACTTCACAAGGGACAAACGCCAGCCAGATTATAAACACACACAATACACAGAAGAAAAATGCCCAAAAACATTAATAAAAACAAAAATACGCCAAAAAAATACGTATGAACGCAGCGCAATAGGAGAAGGGGAAGCAATGCACGCATCTACACACCCGGGCCACCTTTATTGAGTAGATAAAGTGAGCAGGGCGGGGAGGGAAAGGCACAGCAGAGAATAGGAAATAGGTCCAATTACTTATGCCTTCCAAGAGACCGTCACCTTTACATCGCGTATCGGGAAAGCGAGACGAGGTGGTGGTGGTGGTGGTGGTGGTGGTGGTGGTGGTGGTGGTGGAAACGTGCTAAGGAAGGACAGGAGAACCAAAGGGAGTTTATATTTCTGATATCTGCATTTGCGTGTCAGCTTTCGTTATGAGTGTATTGGAAAGATGCGTTAAGTAACAAGGATAGGAGAGGAACTAAGAGAGATTATATTACTGATATCTGCATGTGAGTGTTAGTTTTCCTTATGAGTGTATTGGTAAGGTGTCAAGTAAGGAAGGAAGGAAGGAAGTATAGAAGAAGACCAGGAATAGACTGTATTACACCTTTCTTCTGCATGTGATTGGCAGTTTCCGTTATGAGTTTATCGGTAAAGCGCTAAGAGAGCAAGTAAAGAAGGAAGGAAGAATAGAAGAACAGGCACAGATTTTCCTTGTGTATTTATCGCTAAGGCGCCAAGTAAGTAAAGAATGAAGGACAGGAGAAAAAAACAATGACATCTGTATTACACCTTTCTGCATTTGAATATCACTTTCCCTCGTGAATATATCGGTAAAGCGCCAAAAGAGTAAGGAAGAAATGATAGGAGAAAACCAAGGACAGACTGTACTACTCTTATCTGCACACAAATATCGTCTTTCGTTGTGAGTGTATCGGGAAAGCGCCAAGTAAGCAAAGAAGGCAAGACAGCAGAAGACCAAGGATAGATTGTACTACTATTTTCTGCAGACGAGTACCATCTTTCCTTGCGAGTGAATCGAAAAGGTGTGAAGTAAAGCAGTAAATAATTAGTGAAGGACAGGAATAGACCAAGAACAGACTGTATTACTACTCTTTTCTTCAAACGAGTACCATCTTTCCTTGCGACTCCATCAAGACGAGTGCAGGAAGGGTACTACAGGAAAATTGGGATACACTACGACAATGACAAGAAACAACCATTCAGTCGTGCTCCTCATGGTCTCAGAAGATGGTCTTATACCGAGAGTGAAGTTCCGGAGGCGTGGCGGATGTAGAGCAGCAGTGTAAGAGAGAAGAGATGGAGTAAAGGGAAGCGTGTGGGAGTGGAGAGGGGAAGTGTAGAGAGAAGTAGAGTTACTTTTGTCCAGTACTAATTCCAGGCAAGGGAAGAATCTCTAGGGTGGCGTTCCCAGCTTCCCTAAGGCATTCTCTCTCTCTCTCTCTCTCTCTCTCTCTCTCTCTCTCTCTCTCTCTCTCTCTCTCTCTCTCTCTCTCCCCAATGATAATAATAAAAAAAATATATAATAATGATAGTTTTCACTTGCTCAAGGATATAATTGTGTAAATTGAACTAGAGAGAGAGAGAGAGAGAGAGAGAGAGAGAGAGAGAGAGAGAGAGAGAGAGAGAGAGAGAGAGAGAGAGAGAGAGAGAGAGAGAGAGAGAGAGAGACAATAATCATTTTCTTCCCACGCGTCACAACTTTACGTAACACGCACACACACGCACACACACACGTTACACAAACACACACACACACACACACACGTTGCATCTACACCTAACACTTCTATTTGATGAATTACCTGCTTTGCTCCATTCCTCCTCCTCCTCCTCCTCCTCCTCATTTCTATTTCGTTCTCATTCACATTACTGGAGCATCTCTTCCTCTCGTCTCCTTTGATTCTCACTGCTTCTGCTCTTCTTGTTGAGAGAGAGAGAGAGAGAGAGAGAGAGAGAGAGAGAGAGAGAGAGAGAGAGAGAGAGAGAGAGAGAGAGAGAGAGAGAGAGAGAGAGAGAGAGGGGAGCAAGGGCGTGGCGCAGAGGGAAAGGCCTTAGTTTGCGTCTTTGGTACCCAGTGGAGCGGTGCTAACGACTCAAGCAGGGAAGGGAGGGGAGGCGAGGCGAGGCGAGGCCGGGAGGGAGAAATAGGCAACTCTAACCCGCCACTTCTCCCTACACCAGCCCAGGTCTAATGGAGCCATGAGCAGGGAGTCTTTGAGAAGCTTAAGGTGTAAATTATGTGTTTTTAATATTAAAATCTTGTTTCGTTTTTTTTTTTTTTATATATATATTTGAAGTTGTTTGTGGTTTATACCTTTTTTTTATTTTCTTTTTTGTTTTTTGTTTCTATGGTGAGAATGTCTGATTTGATATTTCATTTTCTTTTCTTTTTCTTTTTTTTTCTTTATGTTGGGTTTTTGTCTATAATTTGTATGATTTATCCTTATATATGCTGTTCTTTTTTTTGTTTAAGTTTAGCTTGTGTATATGATTTTCAGTTGTAGCTTTTATCATTATATATTTTTTTTCTTGGCGTTATGAAAGAAAGAACAGAACGAATATAGTGTGCTGATAGTCTCTCTCTCTCTCTCTCTCTCTCTCTCTCTCTCTCTCTCTCTCTCTCTCTCTAATGCTCCCTACCTTCCTCACTCCTTCCTTCCCTCCCGCCTTACTCCCTCCCTTCCTACCTCCAGGGAAATAACGTTAATACTGTATCAGCTTTCACTCCTATGCTGAATCTAATGTTCTCTTTTTCATCTTCATCGTCTTCAGCAGCAAAACCATTTTCCGCCAGCTTACAAAACAAGTTAAGCCAATACACTCCTACACACAATGGACCGTATTCTGAAACACTTCTACACCAAATCTCCAGCACTTCAAGAGGCTCTAGTTGAAGGTACACGGATTTTTAAGGAAGTTTTTATGGTTTTAGAGACAGATTAACAAGGTTTATATAATTCAAAAGGCTCTAATTGAAGTTGCACGGCTTTTTCAGGGTGCTTAACAAGGTTTCTATATTATTAAAAGGAGAAACTGTCTTGAGAACCAGGTTGATTAGCTCTGTGGCTTTTAAAAATAGCCGTGGTGAGACAGCAAAGCGTCACCGAACGTGGGCAGTTGGGAGGCGGGAAGGAAGGAAGGAAGGAAGGAAGGAAGGAAGGAAGGAAGGAAGGCAGAAGATAGGGGTGTGTTGTTACGCCGCTATCAAGGCTGCAATAGATTATCAGCTTCCGATAAAGGAGAACTAGAGTGTTTATTTTTCTATTTTCTTTCTCCTTCTCCTCTGGAATGGAAATGTTGTCAAAGGAAGAGAGAGAAAAATAAAGTCTTACGTAACAAACATCACAGGAACTTCTTAGTGTTGTTGTTTTGAGTTATTGTCTTCCTTTTTTTCTCTATTTTTTTTTCTCTCTTCTGCGGTGTTTTGAAATGTTCGTTCGTTCGTTCGCTAGTGAGTTATAGACGGTGTAAGTTATGGATGTGTTTATGATGCGGTTCGTCCACGCGTTTATAGATTCGATGAGTTGTTTTATTTCTCTCCGGGATTTGTGAGGGAAACCTTTTGGAAAATCTTGTTAGGCAGCCGATTGAAACAAAAGAGGGAGTGAAATATACAGAGCAAGTCTCAGTTTTTTTTTTTTTTGTCGTCCTTTCTTCTGCAATATTTCATCGTTTTATTTTTTTCTTATGGCTTCTGTTACTTATTCTGTCTTTCCTTTGGTTCAAACTTTTTATTCTTCCATCTTTTCTCTTAAGCACTCTCTCTCTCTCTCTCTCTCTCTCTCTCTCTCTCTCTCTCTCTCTCTCTCTCTCTCTCTCTCTCTCTCTCTCCTGTCCCATATATCTCATTCTTTATCTTCTCTCTATCTCTATACGTCTTTGAATTCTTTTTCTTTTCTTCTTCTTCTTCTCTACCACCACCACCATCACCTTCTCCTCTTCCTCTTCCTTTTCCTCTTCCACACACACACACACACACACACACACACAGACACACACACAGACACACACACACACACACACACACACACACACACACACACACACACACACAAACTCACTCACTCACTCACTCACTCACTCACTCACTCACTCACTCACTCTCCCTCCCTCTCTCTCTCTCTCTTTCCCATTCCACCTGTTCACCTTCCCACCACTAATTCCACTTTCCCTTCTCTCCAGTCTTTGTTCTCTTTCGTAAACTGACAATATTGGCAGAAGTTTCCAGTTTGTAATGAAAGGAAGAAGAAACTGGAGGAGAGTGAAGGAGAATCTCTCTCTACACGTGAAAAGAACAACTATGTACGTATCCAAGTCTCTCTCTCTC
>NC_087154.1:37874526-37877026 GCF_035594125.1 Scylla paramamosain
TTTGTTCCATTATTTCGTCTTAATGATTCCCTATTCATCTTTCCCTATTCATTCGTCTACGTGCATCCACCTCTTTACTTCCTCTTTCTCGTCTTCCTCCATTTTTAAACTAATTTTTTCCATCATTCTCTTCCAAACGCTTCCTTATTCATCATCCCTCTGAGCCACCGCATCTTAAATTTTCTCTCCCTTTCTTATTTCCTCTTCTTCTCCTGCTACCCTTCCTTCGTTATTCATCTTCCTTTTCTCCGTTCATTTATCCTTTCGCTCTCTCATAATGCCGCTTTCCACTGCCTCTGTTCCTCATTTTTATCTCTTCCTTTCTCTCTCTCTTTCGCCTCCAAGACATAACCATCATTCCTCTTCTGCTTCTTTTTATCTCTTCTCTCTCTGACACCTTTCAAATCCTCCCTTTCTTACTCAAATCTTTTACTGTGTCCTCCTCCTTATCCTCTACACACGCTCTCTCCTCCTCTTCCCTCTCAAGACAATACCTTTTCCTCTTCCTCAACCTTTTTCTTCCTCCTACGGGTCGCTGAATTATTTCCCTTTATTAAAATGCCCCCGAAAAACTTCTAGGTAGAAAAAAGAAAGGGCGTTTCTTATGATTCTGAAAAGTATTTTTTTTTTATCCTTAACAGGAAAAATAAACAAAGAAGAAGTAAGTAAGCGTCCGTGGGGCCATGAAGCGAGTACTGAGAGAGAGAGAGAGAGAGAGAGAGAGAGAGAGAGAGAGAGAGAGAGAGAGAGAGAGAGAGAGAGAGAGAGAGAGAGAGAGAGAGAGAGAGAGAGAGAGAGAGAGAGAGAATGTACCTTGAATGTCTTTTAACGATGCGAATTTTATATAAGTTTTCCAATATCAAGGATTTTCTGCTCCTGCTACTACTACTACTACTACTACTACTACTACTACTACTACTACCTTTCTTAACAGTCTTTTATATGCTATGACGGTTTCTCATTTTCCACTTAGAATGAGGCTATGAATTAATCTGTTTAAGGACCATATTTTGAAACGCTTCTGCCACCACCAAGACTACTTTCAATAGGGTCTAGCTACAGATTAATAAGATTTCTACATTATTAACAGGAGAAACACTCTTGAGAACCCGGCTAATCATCTCTACGGTCTGAAAATAGTCATGATGTGAGAGCAAGGCATTTTCGAATACGGTGAAGCTCCACATCAACCTCCTCCTTTCTTCCTTGCCGGCCACTCCAGCCAAGACATATTACAATTACCAATACTCTGCTGCTATTGAGTCTCCTCCCTATCCTTTTCATCCCCCTGCGAGATTCCCAGCATCATTTCTCTATACTCTTCCTCCTCCCTGTCATCGCCAGAGCAACACAACACGTCCATGGAATCAAAGGGCAGATCACGTCCTCCCATTCCGTCCCTATTGCTAGAAGAAAGGACGAAGGAAGGAAGGAAAGAGGGATGGAAAGGGAGGAAGGAAGCCGCCAAGAGGGAGATACTGCCTATATCCGCCTCATTTGACCTTCACAGATTCCAGTTTTTAGTTACGAAAGTGAGACTACCAATGGTATTTTTGAGTGAAGGAAAGAAGCAGGAAATAAAGGAAAAAAATGTTTAGATTTCCACTCCGGAGGTGCTACAGGCGAGACCCAATAACTGACTGACCATAACGGCGTGCCAGGCGAAGGGGTGAGAGGAGACGAGAGAGAGAGAGAGAGAGAGAGAGAGAGAGAGAGAGAGAGAGAGAGAGAGAGAGAGAGAGAGAGAGAGAGAGAGAGAGAGAGAGAGATTGCGAGGATGGTTTTGCTCTGCCTCCTCCTCCTCCTCCTCCTCCTCCTCCTCCTCCTCCTCCCTTTGGCCTTGGAGCGGAATTTCAATTATATAACACTAGACAGCCGCGTCTCTCGAGCTAACGATGGACTTTCATTGAAGCGATCGACAGTATGCAGCTATTATGCGGACAACACACACACACACACACACACACACACACACACACACACACACACACACATACACACACAGAGGGATTCGTATGCAGCTCAGGGACACGTATTGTTAAGGGAATCAATAGCAGGGTTTCGCAAATGAATAAAGCGAAGCAATATAGGATTCACAGGGGAGGGAATCGAGGCAGGAGAGACGTGTTTTAAGTGACCCGCTGGTGGTGGAGGTGGTGGTGGTGGTGGCTGCCGTTAACTGGACACACACGTTTTGGAGTTGTTTGCGTTCGAGTCCCTTTGAGTTTATGAAGCTTAAAAGGGTGGTGGGAAAAAGGCTCTAACTTGCGAATATAGTGGTGAAGTTCGGGTAAATGGAATTCTAATATGAACGTGAAATGCATAGATATTTAATAGAAAAAAAGGGAAAAAATACGAAATGCAAAATACACAGACAATAAGGGAGAGGAAGAGGAAGAAAAAGAGAGAGAAAAAAAGAAAAAAATCACAAAATCACCATTTTTAATAATATCTCAATAGCATCAAAGCTCGAAGGAACGTTTACGTGTTTACTTGCTCA
>NC_087154.1:37882026-37892026 GCF_035594125.1 Scylla paramamosain
GTGTGTGTGTGTGTGTGTGTGTGTGTGTGTGTGTGTGTGTGTGTGTGTGTGTGTGTGTGTGTGTGTGTGTATACTCTTGTCTAGACCGATTTCTACAAAACTGAGTCAAGGAATGATTCGCTTCCTAAAACTGTACCTAATTATAGCTTCTCTTTATATTTACTCAATTTTCTTGTGCACACATTCCATTTCCTCTGTCTGTAAGTGTGTGTGTGTGTGTGTGTGTGTGTGTGTGTGTGTGTGTGTGTGTGTGTGTGTGTGTGTGTGTGTGTGTGTGTGTGTTGTGTTTTTTGTGTGTGCGCGCGCGTTCGCTCGCTCGGTAGCCTCCTCATAGGATGAATGTCCCAGAAAATCCTTCCTGTACAATTCTGGTCCATAAATTCTGTGAAATATACGCGACCGTGGCTTAACATGGCGGAACAAACTGTAAGTAACGGAGAACAACAATAAAGCTGCGAATAGCGATGACGGTAACTGCATCACCACCACAAACAACAGCAAGAACTAAATAATAATAATAATAATACAACAACCAACAAAACGCCAATAACACCAATAATTCAGTACTCACCACGCCAGAGGCTTCCTGAGACCCCGCGAGGACTCTCCTGATAAAAAAAAGTGAAAACAAAGTGAAAACAGTGCAAACAGACCATTAACGCCGGACCCTAAGGGAAATAAAACTCGTACCTTAACCTACAAACAAGGCAGCCTACTTGATGAAAAGAAAACAGCAAAAACAAACTGTCTTAAGTAATTTAACGGGACGGGGCGAAGTTCCTTGAAACACAACAATAGGAACAACTAGGACTTTTTCAGAGAGAGAGAGAGAGAGAGAGAGAGAGAGAGAGAGAGAGAGAGAGAGAGAGAGAGAGAGAGAGAGAGAGAGAGAGAGAGAGAGAGAGAGAGAGAGAGAGAGAGAGAAAACGTCCTCCTCCTCCTCCTCCTCCTCCCTCCTCCTCCTCTTCCTCCTCCTCCTCCTGCCAAATTAAGGACATAAGGGACCAAATAAAACGAGGTATGTGAGGCAAAATGAGACAAGGCAACTTCTGCTACACTTACAGAATACTCAAGAGGCGCCGTTCATTCACACTTCCGTCTCTCAGGTGCGTCTATACGAGGAGGGTGGCAGGATAATACGGCAGCGTAATAGGGAGAGGAAGGAAGGTTGCATGATAGTGTTTTTACTCTGATATGCAAATGAGGCTGCTTAAGTACTGCAAGTCTATTGAGAGGGAGAAAAAATTAAACCTCTTAACTTTTTTTTCAGGTTTATGGCATTAGGTTAATTTTAATAATGGTGTCAATAGAAGATTTTATTATGGTTATGATTATGGTTACGCTATTCTCAAGACTCTTAATACTCGTCCCTTCACTCCACCAGCACCAACACATTCCCAGTTTACTCCTCCACACACACACACACACATACACACGTATCACAAGCCAATCCACCAACCAAATCACTCAACAATTTGCACAATTTCACTACCACATCAAGCCCTCTACCTCGTCCATTTGCGAGCGTAGCAGAGCCGCCTTTGCCGCGTCAAGCCCACGATCCCAGCAACCTCCACCTATTCACCCGCAGCTTCACGTATCATGCCTCGCTTATTGTATGATCTGCTTATGTTAATTACGAATGCTCCCTCTTGAACCAATGTGGACCTCAGAATACGAAGCCCGACTATGCATGAATGTCTGGCTGTCTGTGTGTGTGTGTCTGTTTATCTGCCTGTCTGTCTGTCTGTCTGTGGTGTGTGGTGTTGTGTTTATGTTTCTCAAAGTGTGTGTGTGTCTGTGTGTGTGTGTGTGTGTGTGTGTGTGTGTGTGTGTGTGTGTGTGTGTGTGTGTGTGTGTGTGTGTGTCTCGACTGACAATTTATAGAGGAACAGTTTGGCAATATAACTTCCTTACCACACACACACACACACACACACACACACACACACACACACACACACACACACACACACACACACACACATACATAAAATCACCCGCCTGCGTACATACCTATCCACCCACACATCTAATCATACACACACACACACACACACACACACACACACACACACACACACACACACACACACCAAACCCGGGACCTCCGCGCCCTCTGCGGACAAACAGACACACACAGCCCCTATTTGCATACTGATCAAGCTATGTAAATTCTTCCCAACCCACCACACCCGTCGCAGGCACACAGGAATGCTAAAAGAGAAAATGGTTAGGTAAGTAAGAGGTATATAATGCTTACATTTCGTTATATTAAGGAAGTATTAACGCGGGTAGTGGTAGTGGTGGTTGTGGTGGTGGTAGAGTAGTGGTAGTAGTAGTAGTAGTAGTGGTAGCAGTAATAGTAGTACCAGTAGCAATACATATCAAACTGACGTAATAAAAAAAGTTATAATACAAATACTACTAATAATATTATAAACGACAACGATATAATATTGGTAATAGCGACAACAATAATGATGATGATGATGATGATGATGATGATGATGATGATGATGATGATGACGTTAAGGATGATACGTTATCGTCAACGCTAATCCAACTAATCTGCTTTTACTAATTAGCAGGAATAAATCATTACAGTAATGCGTGTGTAATTCCAGTTGCCCGAACACACACACACACACACACACACACACACACACACACACACACACACACACACACACACACACTTTATCTTCTCTAATTCCTTTCTTACTTTACTTGAGATATTGGACCAGAGAGAGAGAGAGAGAGAGAGAGAGAGAGAGAGAGAGAGAGAGAGAGAGAGAGAGAGAGAGAGAGAGAGAGAGAGAGAGAGAGAGAGAGAGAGAGAGAGAGAGAGAGAGAGAGAGAGAGAGAGAGAGTCATAAAAGAGAGCACAGTGAAAGTGTATGTATGTATGTTCGTGTATGGGAGAGTGAGGCTGTGTGTCTTGTTCTCTCTCTCTCTCTCTCTCTCTCTCTCTCTCTCTCTCTCTCTCTCTCTCTCTCAGATGGTATAAGAGATTCCCTCCCACTCCTCCTCCTTCTCCTATATCTCCTCCTCCTATATCTCCTCTTCCTCCTCTTCTTTTTCAGCCTTAACTTATTTCTTTACTGTGAGTGCGAAATCCTTTCTCACCTCTTTCCTTAGGCATTCTCTCTCTCTCTCTCTCTCTCTCTCTCTCTCTCTCTCTCTCTCTCTCTCTCTCTCTCTCTCTCTCTCTCTCTCAGTTTGCAGTTGGGTCACGTAGTGTGGCGGTGGCCCTTCCTCTCTCTCACTCTCTCCTCATCCAGTACTCTCTCTCTCTCTCTCTCTCTCTCTCTCTCTTGCCTCACAACCAAAGACGACCTTGTCCCCCTATCCCCTCACTCGTACTCCCTCACCCCTTTTCCCTCTCCCCTACCCCCTCATTCCCTCTTTCAACCTGCCACGAGATTATCCCATTATGAAATTACTGTTGGAATTAATCACCTCATCGCACGACGGTTGGAGGAGGTAGGGTTGTATGGAGGTAGATAGGGAGGGAGGGAGGGAGGTAGATAGTGAGGTTAGTAGAAGGTAGACACAGGGGAAGGCAAAGGGTAACCCAGCCAGCCTGTCTTGTCCATCCCCTTCTACCATAAGGCGCTGAGAGACAAATCCTTTCCTATGATCCTATCGATTCCTTACTTCCTTTTGAATGTCGGAGGAGGAAAAGGAGGAGGAGGAGGAAGAAGAGGAGGAAAAATACGAATGAGTGGATACGTGAAGTGGAGGGAAGAAAATCCAAAGATCAAATATTCATAAAAATGCTCCACTTTCTATAGTGGCGATTCCTCTGCCCTTTCATCCCTCTCTTCCTCCTAGTCCTCCTCGTCTTCCTCCTCCTCTTTCTCCTCCATCCGAAGCCTAAAGGGAAGACTAGGGGTGATGGTTGTAAGGGAAATGAAGGGAGGAAATGATGGAGGCAGGATAAGATGGCGAGGGAGGAATGGCAGGGAGAGAATATGGCACGCAGGGAGGACAGAGGGAGAGTTTGGTGAGACTAGGAGAAGGAATGTGGGAGGGGGTAAGAGAGGGGGAGTGGGAAATGCCTCTTTTCCTGTCTCTTCCAGATCAGTGAGGGGAGGAAAGTTCTCTCCCGCGCCTGAAGACTTTGTGACCTGCAAATCGATCCTTTTCCTTCCCTTCCCGTCCCCCTCCTCTTCCTCCTCCTCCTCTTCTTCTTCTTCCCTTTTTGTCAACACTGATCTTCTGTCCACACTTGTCTTCCTATTTCCTCCCGTCCGTCTGTCAATTCTCTCTCTCTCTCTCTCTCTCTCTCTCTCTCTCTCTCTCTCTCTCTCTCTCTCTCTCTCTCTCTCTCTCTCTCTCTCTCTGTTAGTTCATAATGAGTTCACATACCCACCCTCCTCCCTTCTCCCTTCTCCCTTCCTCTCTTACTTACTTTAAACTTTACGGATCATTTACACTCCCCACCTCCCCCACACCTTCCCCTCCTTGCTCCCTCTCCCTCTCTCTCCCTCTCTCACTTTCCCTCCTGCCTCTCCCCCTACTCATAACATTCTTCTACTTCATCATCACTAACGGAGGTGACACAGGAGCCGAGGAAGAGAAGGGACCATCAGCATATCTCTCTCTCTCTCTCTCTCTCTCTCTCTCTCTCTCTCTCTCTCTCTCTCTCTCTCTCTCTCTCTCTGTTAATCTTCCTATCTTGCTCTCGTGTTTGTTTCTGTGTGTGTGTGTGTGTGTGTGTGTGTGTGTGTGTGTGTGTGTGTGTGTGTGTGTGTGTGTGTGTGTGTGTGTGTGTGTGTGTGTGTGTGTGTCCCTCCCAACAACACGTCCGCTGTGCATTTCATATTCATTCTTTTCTCAAGTTTTCCATTCAACCCCAAAGAGAGAGAGAGAGAGAGAGAGAGAGAGAGAGAGAGAGAGAGAGAGAGAGAGAGAGAGAGAGAGAGAGAGAGAGAGAGATTGTTCCTTGAGCCATGCAACGCACCTGCTTCTCTCCTCTCCCTCTCACAGCCAGGGGAGCGTGAGTGGCCTACCCGCATCCCAGCCGTGAATCAGTCACTCGCTGTCCACCCAACCTTCCCGGAACTCCATTTTCTATTCGCTCTTTTTTTTCTTTTTTTTTTTTTTCCGTGAGGGGGAATCTCAAATTTAGTCCGACTTTTATAACTTTTCTAGCTTTGGTTCAGGTTCTGCATATTTTTCTGGTGGGGAATAATGGAATGTATTTTCTATTTATTTATTTATCTGTTTACTTATTTAGTTATTTATTTATTTATTTTATTTTGCAATTTTTGGTCACTTTTCTCTGTCTCTGTGTCTGCCTGTGTGTCTGTCTGTCTATCTTTTATTGTTTTCTGTTCGTAAAATTTGGTCAGCCTCGACACTTTTTTTTTTCTGTGGTTGAGGGTAAGCTGCAAATTAAGGGATGTTTTCTTCTTAGTTTATTTATTTATTTATTTATTTATTTTTTTGTTCTGTTACTTATTGGAGTGGTCATTTTAGTGTCCTTATTGTTTTGTTTCCTTGGCCGCTGTCCTTCACAAGTAAAAGAAATTCTATAACTTCATAATAAAAAAAGGTTCAAATTTATTCATAACCTTAATTCATAAATATCTCTGAAAACTAGATAATATTAAGCAAAAAAAAAAACGTGTACAAACACCTATTCGCTTCCATCATTGAAACCAGCATTACATTTCACTCGCAGTGGAAAAAAAATTACACCAAATCAATATTCAAGTCGGTTTACATATAAATTGCTTGAAAAAGAAATGTATATACACGTGATGGTACAATCCTATTAAATGCTCCCCTTTTTTTTTATAATAATTCCTCGCTTAGTCCGGAATGAGGAAATTTTTGGAAGCAAATGAATTTCTGAGGTCAGTATCGCATTGATCCCTGCAAAAGTTAGCGGGTAAATTCCCTATTAAGGTCGATGCCGCATTGATCCTCATGGGAAAGTTCAGGAAAAAGAAGAAAAAAAAAGACGCTAAAGTTCTTATTAGCTTACACCAAAAGGAAGCCACATCCGCTGAAATTACCCGCCACTATCATGAAGAATATGTAGGGGCAATGAAAAAAAATAAAAAAAAGAACGACCTAGATTACCTTTTCACTCTGCTCTCACCATATTCCAGCTGGACGCATCATTCTCTCTAGAGTCACAGCCTGTCACTATCCGCCAATATCATGGAGAATATGCAGGAAAGAGAGAGAAAAAAATCAATTAAAAGCACGTTAGGTTCACTCTCCCTCACCATATACCCGTCAGCCTTATCCTTGTCACTGACCTCACAATCTATCACTGGAAGCTCACCGGCATAAAGAAAAATAATTAGTCAATATCAGACACAAAAAATCTACGTTAGCTTTGACTTTACTGTTTTAATATTCACTCAACGCCTATGAACCTGCAAACACAGAAAGCAATAATTGTAACTCACCATATTTTACTTCTGATCTCATTCCGATCATATCTATCCTTGCATAAGAACATAAGATTCCTACCACACCTATTCATGCATAGGATAAGGAGACAGCTAAAGGCCAGGTGACCTACACAAGGCAGCTCCTGACAACTTAAAAAACTTAAAATCTCTGCAACCTAATCTTGAAACTATCTCACATTCATACACTTACGATTCTTCCCCTTAACTAGCCAACTCACGAGATTAGTTTGAAAACACTCACCTTTTCTGTAACTTCAATTCTCCACATGTTATTTACTGGACGTCAATCACCATAAATATAAACACACAATCTAATCATTCTACTTCACCATTTTCATTATACCGTCACTGTTGCCACACTTCATTACCGTTAACCACGTACTTAACACAATATTCACCGTCACATCACCACATATACCATCCTACCATGCATCATCCCCACAACATCAATTAACTTCTGACCTCGCTTCCTCAGGTAATATATTGAGTATTAATGGACATTTTGGTTTAGCTTAAAGTATTTTTAGTCTTAAGCCTTTAAAGTGACCTTGCACGGCTCAATATAGAGTAACTTTTTTTATGTAAGAAAGTTCTGGCCGAGGGTAACAAAAACGTAAAAAAAAAGTTTACTAAAGATGCCATGCCCTGAAGGAGACGGTTAGAAGGCAAAGCTAAAATTACCAGGAGAAATGCAGTGACAGGTCTGTGGAGGAGCGTCGCCTTAGTGAATCTGTAACTCGGATACGACTCAGTATATACACGTCATTGTAATGAGTTGATTTACAGAGCTGGTCACCCCTGTTCTGTCCACTTCCCCAATGCAAGGGTCAACTCAACAAGTACTTTAAATCTTTCGTCCCGTTTACTTGCAAATTCCGGAACTTCCTGCTTCTGGAATTCCACCTCACCGTGATTTCAACTTTCAAGAGGGATATTCCATGACGTTTCCCCTCATAAATTTGGATATTCCTTTTGGATGCACACACTGGGGACTAGCACCTTCAGTTGGCCTTTCCTTCAATCCCTCTTACATAGAAAGAAAAATAATATGAGACCAGTAAATGTATTGCACTGCACTGCATCATATCATATTTACAGCAGCTAAGTCCCATTCACCAGTCTCCTTTCCGTATCATATCGCATCTCATCTACAACAGTCTACTCTTATCCACCACACTGGCATCCTATCATGTCGTGTCGTATCTACAACAAAATTTCTTTCCACCACACCAGAATCGCACCACACCGCACCTTATCTACAACAACCATTTCCTCTCCACCACACTACATAGTATTGCATCATATCGCTTCTACAACAGGCAACTCCTCTCCGCCACACTAATACGCTAACCGCATCCAGTAACGCCGCATTACTCACACTGGTAGCCGCCCCGCCCACCACCGCTCCCGGCCAGCCCAGCCCCGCTTGTTAAATCGGCCAAACACTTTACCCATAAACTTATGATGCGTCTCCATTTTTGCGGCGGGATAAAGTTGGCTGACCGAGGGACCCTTCCTTCCTGCTGGCCACTTTCTCCCTAACTTTTCCCCTTCAATGATTAAATATTACGGTAAGGAGTTTCTTTTTCGAGAGGAGGAAGGGAGGGAGCGATACGAGAATATACCACCCATTCACACATAACCACCCACATATCTCGTGAATAGGGGTCCTGGAGTAAATGGATTGTTGGGTATGCTAGAGTACTTGATGCTTCTGACGCCTCATTAAAGCCCTCATCTGACTGACCTCTCTCTTTAATTCAATAAGTAGTTCACACTCACTTGCTTTAACTGTCATTTAAGTACATTTAAGTATAGCGTAATATACTACATTCCTCGGCAACAGTCACTTGGTACTGGGGCGGATGGTACTCAGGTTATACAAGCCTCAGGTCAGATGATCCTCAAGACAGATCGGCACGAGTGCAAACAGGCATCAGTTCGTTTGGTACTCAATACACTGGCACCCAAACCACTTGGTCTCCAAAATCTTGACTACAGGTTTAGTGATGGCAGCATGTGGTACCGGACATACTAATATAAGATTCACCAACCCATCCACTGCTTACTAAACTACATCCCTCCATCCACTCAAGCGCCCCGAATCCACTTACTCACCCATCCATCCAACCACTGACTCCCATCGATCCACCCATTCATCCACCCGTCCGCTAACCCACTTACCATCTACCCACTCATTCATACATCCACCCACCCACCTATCCACACAACGATTCACCTTCTCATCCACTACCCACCCAGTGACCCGCCCATCCACCCATCTACTCACACTCCTACCTACATCCCATTCATGCACCCATCCATCTCTCCAGTCATCCACTCACTCACCCTTCCATTCACATATCAATCTATCCACCCATTCATTTATCCACACAATGTATCTACCCATCCACACACCCATTGACTTGCCCATCCATTTACTCACTCATCTATCCACCCAGCCAAATATTCACCCACACAGCAGTTCACCCACCCACACATCCACGCATGCAACAACCCCACTCACCCTTCCACCTAGCCATTCACTCACTCATCCACATATCCATCCATGAATCAATCAATCCACTCATTTAGCTACCCACCCCCATCCACTCTTCCATACACTCACCTACTCGCACATTCGTCTTTCATCCACTAATCCAGAGAGAGAGAGAGAGAGAGAGAGAGAGAGAGAGAGAGAGAGAGAGAGAGAGAGAGAGAGAGAGAGAGAGAGAGAGAGAGAGAGAGAGAGAGAGAGAGAGAGAGAGAGAGAGAGAGAGAGAGAGAGAGAGAGAGAGAGAGAGAGAGAGAGAGAGACTTTTGAAAACAAGTCAACATGTAACCAGATTCCCTGAAAAAAAAAAAAAAAAGGGAAAACATGAATGTGTACACTGTTTGGAGCTTCACCTGTTTGAGAGATGACGTGAAAAACGACAAAAATAAACATCACTGACGCGAACACGATACGGAAACACGAGAGAGAGAGAGAGAGAGAGAGAGAGAGAGAGAGAGAGAGAGAGAGAGAGAGAGAGAGAGAGAGAGAGAGAGAGAGAGTGTGTGTGTGTGTGTGTGGGTAACATAAGACAGGAAATCAAAACTTCAAGGGAGACAGAAAGCTAGTTTACATTCTCCTCCCCTCTCTGCTGATCCAAGTAGGGACACGTTCTGACACGTTCACCTTTCCTTCACTCCGCCGCGCGTGTCTGGAATAGACCCGTCTCTCTTTACATTTACATCTGAACGAGCACTCCCTCTTCTTCTTACCAAAGCGCACGTATCACCTGTTACACTGTTACGTTTTACTGTACCGAGTGTTTGTTTTACGTATTTAAGAGGATATCTAACCAAGATCAATAAAAATTAAAGATATTAGTCCCAAAAACGATGAATTGTGAGTTCAAGATTCTTTATATGTGCAGAAGAATGGGCCACAAAACGACGAACAAAAATTAACGACCCAATGAAGATGGAAGCCCCAAAAAAGAGAGGAACTGTCCAAAAATGAGTGCTAAGAATTATTAGAAGTGTCTTGAGTGAGTGAGTGAGTGAGTGAATGAGTGAGT
>NC_087154.1:37894526-37919526 GCF_035594125.1 Scylla paramamosain
TCTCTCTCTCTCTCTCTCTCTCTCTCTCTCTCTCTCTCTCTCTCTCTCTCTCTCTCTTCCCAGACTCTAATGAAAGTGATTCGTGATTATTTTGTTCACTTATCTTGCTTCTGCTGTTTGAATTTTTTTTCGTGATCTACCGTTTATTATTGACCTATTTATGTGATTCACGGTTCCTCCCTATTAGTTACCCACACGTTATGGTGAACGCGATTACGGTATTTTTTCTTTAGTTGCACGCCTTTCTCTATCTGGCCCATGGTTCTCCGTTTCCTTCGTTCATCCCTACATGCCTCCCCTCTTAAGCCTTTCTTACGCTTCCATTTTATATGATTCATGATTTTAGTAGTATTTTAGCCATGCCTCTACATCAGCAAGGGTAAACTAGCAGTGAGAACCTGACTAATAAATCCCGTGGCCTTTGAAAATACCCCTCATTAAACCTCAGTGCGTTTAAAAATACCACCACTTTTATTCTCCGCATTTACGTCATTGCCAAGACCAGATTCTATCCATTAAGAAGGATCCAGTGCTGGGAAATGGGGCTTGATATGAATACTGTATTGCTTCTTTGCTCGTACGTTTAAATGATTTACTGGTGTTGTTACGTTACATTAGTTAATAGCTAAGGGTGTTCTAATACTGATGAGAAGCTTTTGAGTTTCTTCACGTTTATTATTTGTTTACGCTGGGGGAAATAATCTGGTAATGGGATTAATCTTTTCTTCTTATTTTTATTGCAGTATTTCTTTTACTTTCTTGTGCGATGCTTTCTTCTGAATTATTCATGTATTGCTTCGTTGCTTTTATTCATTATTCTTAGGTCTGGGTTCGGTGTTTTTATATAATTTTATGTATTTTGTGTAATTTGCCGATTTCCCTTTTTTTTTTTTTGTTGTTGTTGAGTATTATAGCGAAAGTATTTCAATATAATTATTCTTGTTCGGTCTGTGTAATTCATCTACTTTTTCTTTATTATATTCAGATCTGTATGCGCCGTTTTCAAGTGATTTTATTTCGTTAATATTTCCCTTATCTTTTCAGTGAATACTATAGCAAGAGTACCACATTATTATTATTATTATTACTAATGTTCATTTTTCTTCATTCCCAAGTCTATATGCGATACTTTTAAGTAATTATATGCCATTTACATGTAACTAATGCTTTCACTATCTTTTAATGAATACTATAGCGAAAGTTCACACCCTAAGCACTCTATCCTTCAGCACGCCATATTTCCTCTCTATCACAGCCTTTACCAACCTCCATACAAATCCACACACACAGTCACAGAGGAAGATGCAAGGGACACAACAACCGGAGGAGACTCGTACTTGGCGCCGACCCCTGACTTAAGAGAAACGGCGAAAAGAGGAGTAGGAAGAGAAGAGGAAGTAGTACCAATCCATCACTTTTAGAACGCACTTTTTCTTACATAATCCTAAATCATCTTCCTCCTGCTCGTCCATTACTTAATTCTCACCTCGCTGCGTCCCCTTTTCACCTTCCCCTCACTCCAGCGCGTTAGGTCTTCTCTTCCATCTCCGCCTCGCCCTAGCTACTTCCCCCAGCCTCTTTCCTTTTACGCGGGGTCTCTCTCTCTCTCTCTCTCTCTCTCTCTCTCTCTCTCTCTCTCTCTCTCTCTCTCTCTCTCTCTCTCTCTCTCTCTCTCTTCCATACTTTACACTTTACGAAGCATTTATGTCTCTACTGCACTTCCCTGCCTCGCCTCAACTCTCGTCCAATCCCTGCATGCCTTCCTTTATCCGGCCCTTGCTTCCCCCTCTCCTTCGTTCACCCCTCCATGCTTCTCCTCTCTCCTTAATCGTTCCTTACGTTTCCACTTTCGTCTATAGTAGTAGTAGTAGTTTATGCCTTTACTTTTTGTCTGCAAACTTTTTTTTCCTTGTTCTTAGAGTCTCTCCTGGTCTCTATGAAGTCCCTTTACGTTTTCTCTAACCTACACACTTTCCAATCCTTTTTTTTTTGATCCGCAAACTGCTGATTCTCTTGCTCCTTAAAAAAAAAGTTTGGGATTCTGTTCCTGCTTGATTTTTTTTTTTTTTGGTCTTCCCTTTCCCCTATGAAGTCTCCTCACATTTTCTCTTATTCCTTTACACTCCTTCCATCCTTCCTTTAACTGTAAACTGCTTCCCTCATCCCTCCCCGGAAAATCATATAATTCCCTGCTATTACCTTTAGCTCAGCAGTGTGTAACCTTTCCTTAACCTTCTCCCCCTTACTCGTTTTAACTTTCTCCCACTTACTTGTTTTAACCTCCCCGTTACTTGTTTTAACCTTCCCCTTACTTAACCTTCTCCCCCTTACTTGTTTTAACCTTCCTCTTACTTGTTTTAACCTTCTTCCTCTTACTTGTATTAAAATTCTTCCTCTTACTTGTTTTAACCTTCTCCCCCTTACTAGTTTCTCGGTTTAAGCTTCATCCTTCCCTTAAGCATTTCGCTACTTCCCTCATCCCTCTGAGAATCCTTTAATCTCTTCCTGTTGTACGATCATCTAAGCAGTACTCCTTTCCTTCTTTTACTCCTTTACTCCCTTCAGTTTATCCCTAAACGCTCTCGTTCTTCCAGAAATCCTTTTGCACTTTCTATTAAATACGGCTAGTAGTTTAACAGTACCATATATTTACTTCCCTTCTCTAAGTTTTATACCATATCACTTTAATCTTTCAATATATCCCTAACCTTCTTTTATACCTCCAAAAATCGTTTAACACTTCCTTTTACAGTTAGTAGCTTAGCAGTACCTTCTCTTTCCTTACATTTCTCTCTAATTTTTCATGCTGTGTCACTTTTATCTATCTCTATTGCACTTACTACCTATCGAGTATTTCCCATTTCCTTTCCCTTCTCTCCAATTATTCGTATCGTGTCACTGAAACATCTCTCCTTCCTGTAGAAATCCTGTAACACTTCCTATTGCACTTACTACCAAACCGGTACCTACAATTTCCTTCCCCTCCTCTCCTAAATTTCTCCATAACGTGTCTTCTTGATTCTTCCCTTAATGCAACAGCGAGTTTTTTTTTTTTCGTTCTACAGAAGTCCTCCAATCCCTTCCTATTACATTTTACCTGAAAAGTCTCTTCCTTTTTCCATCCCTTGCCTTCCCTTCCCTTCTGCTCATCTCCTTAGCACCCCGAGCGTCCTCACTTTTTTTTTCTGAGCCTCCCCACATCCGCTACAAAATCAGTATAAAGGTCATACACCCCGTTGCTGAGCCCACTCCTACTTTTGAGTCAATATTCCTGATTAGGTTTCGGTCTGTCTGTCTATCTATCTCTGTCTCCTTGTATTGCATTGTAGTAACGTAACAACTCCTTCCCTTCGTATGCTGGTGAAAGGTGAGACTCACTGTGGGGAAGCATTTTAATTTACTGATATACTACGTGGAATTATTCTATTTTAGTGTGTGTTAGTTATTCTGGGTTTGGCTCAAGGTGTTATGTCTTAACTGTTTCCAAAGTGGTGTATTTTGACGTGGGTGATGCTGTGGTGCTTGTAGGGTGATTTGCGGATGATGGTGAGTGGTGAGTCACCCTACAAGCACCACAAATCACCCTACAAGGTGATGATGGTGAGTCAAGTACAGGTCGGTGAGGTTAAAGAGGGGTGTATTTTAATTGGTGATTCAACTGGTGGGTGGACATGAGAGAGAGAAAGAAAAAAAAGGTAATTATAATCTGAAAGCAAGGAATGCAATATAGGTATAAAAATAAATATGAGTATACGAAAGAAAGAAAAAAAGAAGAAATGGCTAAAATATTCAAATCACACACACACACACACACACACACACACACACACACACACACACACACACACACACACACACACACACACGTCAACTTTTACTCGACACGCTTGGAGTTCAGTTTCAAAAAATTTTCCATCACAGAAAACAAGAAGAGAGAGAAAGAAAAAACAGAAAAAAGGAGGGGAAAAAAAAAGGAGACACGACGAAGTGAGTGGACGAGGAGGAGAAAAAGAGGAGGAGGAAGAGGAGGAGGGAAAACTGACCTTTTTTCTGCCACTATCAGTTTTTTCTCCCTCCAGCATCGCGGAAACACACACACACACACACACACACACACACACACACACACACACACACACACACACACACACACACACACACACACACACTAGAGGAAGAAAACAGGAAAAGGCAAAAGTAAATAAATGCTGAGAGAGAGAGAGAGAGAGAGAGAGAGAGAGAGAGAGAGAGAGAGAGAGAGAGAGAGAGAGAGAGAGAGAGAGAGAGAGAGAGAGAGAGAGAGAGAGAGAGAAAATTAATTGATCAGAAAATCAGCAAAGTGTCTAAATGGAGAGTAACAGGAGGAGGAGGAGGAGGAGGAGGAGGAGGAGGAGGAGGAGGAGGAGGAGGAGGAGGAGGAGGAGGAAGAGGAGGAGGAGGGAAAGGTAAGGGTAGACTGGTCGAGAGAGGGAAGAGAGAGGAGTAGACTGGAGGTAAAAAAAGTGGGAGAAAGCAGAGAGAGAGAGAGAGAGAGAGAGAGAGAGAGAGAGAGAGAGAGAGAGAGAGAGAGAGAGAGAGAGAGAGAGAGAGAGAGAGAGAGAGAGAGAGAGAGAGAGAGAGAGACGGATGAAAAGGAAGATGAAGGGAGAGGAGAGGAAGGAAAAAAAAAAAATGCTAAGAAAGGAGGCGGATGGAGAGTGGATGGTTCGGAGAGAAGAGGAGAGAGAAAAGAAGGAAGGAAGGAAAAAAAGGAGAGGAAGGCTAGGTTAAGAGGAAGGCTAAGAGGCGAAAGAAAACGAAGAAAGGAGGGGGAAGAATAACAAAACAAGGCACGTGAAGACAAAAAAAAAGGGAAAGTGAAAAAGAAGAATAACAATAGCTGTAGCAAATTAGAAGCAACGAAAGGGGAGATGGGAGAAAAGGCAAAAATAAGGGACATGTGATTCAAAGGTAATAAAAAGAGGAACTAGGAGAGGCAAAAAAAAAAAGAGGGAAGGAGGTAAAAGCGAATAAACCAAATATGGGTAACGAGAAAATACAATAGAATGGGAATAAAGAGAAAAGGGAAGAGAGAGAGAGAGAGAGAGAGAGAGAGAGAGAGAGAGAGAGAGAGAGAGAGAGAGAGAGAGAGAGAGAGAGAGAGAGAGAGAGAGAGAATTAAAAAGAGATGATTTATAGCCTAATTAGCACCAGGTGTGTGTTAATGGAAGCGTCACCTGTTCATTGATTACTTGTTTCTTTAATTACTTTGTTTAGTTTGCCTCGTTTACTTATCTTCGCTATTTGACTTCGTGTGATTTGACGTGTTTATCATTAATATTTTTTACTTATTTATTTTTTGGTTTGTTTAATTAAATACCCATGGTGTTTTTTGACCTGCGGTGGATGAATGTGTGTCAACGTTTTCATATTTCAAGTTTCATCCAATACTGGTGTGTGTGTGTGTGTGTGTGTGTGTGTGTGTGTGTGTGTGTGTGTGTGTGTGTGTGTGTGTGTGTGTGTGTGTGTGTGTGTGTGTGTGTGTGTGTGTGTGTGTTTGCATAAAGTTGACTTCAAACCTCGTCTCTATATTTCACTTTCCTTAACGACGACAAGAAACATCATAACTTTCTCTCTCTCTCTCTCTCTCTCTCTCTCTCTCTCTCTCTCTCTCTCTCTCTCTCTCTCTCTCTCTCTCTCTCTCTCTCTCTCTCATGTATACCCACACACAGCCTCCATTATTTGTCTGAACTTGACAAAGTAATATTGAAGAAACTTTTCTCCCTAGTTGTGAGTTTCAAGGCCCAACAAGGAGTAAGAGAGGGAGAGAGGAGGGAGGGAAAGAAAAGAGAGGAAGAGGAGAGGGAAGAGGAGAGGATACGAAGGCAAGGAAGAGGAGAGGGAGAAAGAGAGGAGATGATGGAAGGAGGATAAAAGAAAACTAGAACGAGTAAACACGGAAGAGGAACAAGAGGAATAATGGGAGGAAAAATAAGGAAGGTAGGAAGGAGGGATGAAGGCGGTAGCAGAGAGAGAGAGAGAGAGAGAGAGAGAGAGAGAGAGAGAGAGAGAGAGAGAGAGAGAGAGAGAGAGAGAGAGAGAGAGAGAGAGAGAATAAGATGGTAAACGTAAAGAGAAAGAATAAAAACAGCGAAAAGAGAAAAGTATAAAAGAAAGAAGAGAAGACAATGTAGAAGAATGAAACAAATGAAGGAAAGCGATGAATAAAAAATGGAGATGAAGGAGGAAGGAAGAACAAAGGGAGGAAGAAGAAAGAGGGAGGGAGGGAGAGGGAGGGAGTCGTGGAAAGGTTAAGTAAGATGAGTGAGAAAGGAAGAGATGTGAGTGTCTCTCTCTCTCTCTCTCTCTCTCTCTCTCTCTCTCTCTCTCTCTCTCTCTCTCTCTCTCTCTCTCTCTCTCTCTCTCTCTCTGTGTGTGTGTGTGTGTGTGTGTGTGTGTGTGTGTGTGTGTGTGTGTGTGTGTGTGTGTGTGTGTGTGTACTTCATCACCTTCACAAGCAGTGTCTGGTTACTGGCGAGAGAAGCTGGTCAAGTTAAGTCATTTAAGAGATGGTGAAGTGCAACTCTCTCTCTCTCTCTCTCTCTCTCTCTCTCTCTCTCTCTCTCTCTCTCTCTCTCTCTCTCTCTCTCTCACACCATGTCAACACCACACACGCGTTTCTCTCCTTATCTCCACCACTACTCTTTCATCAGACAAGCCAAGGTGTTTTTCTTTTACGAACACCTGAATTAATCACAGGTAAGCTGCTCTTCAGTATTCATTAATGCACCTGCTCTGTGAATACACCTGCGTATCAATTTTTTACTTTCCTACTCTATCAATTCTTTCTAAAAGCCTGAATTTATATTGACTTTCCTCGCATCATCCTGATTTTGAATAAAAAAACCACGATGCTGCTTTTAAAAAATATAAATATTCTTAGCTATTTGGTAATTGTAGAACGAATATTTTTCTTCTTTAATATATATAATAGGATGTAAATAACAGTAAGTGAAAGGGAGACTAATTCCAAGTTTCCAGGCATGTAATGAATATCTTTTGGAGTCACTTCCATAAAAGAGGGAGTGATCTTCATTTCCATGTAAAAAGGCTGAGTAAAATTTTCTTGCGGCTCAGACTCCCACAGGACAGAACAAAGACGAATGAGACACAGTGGGTGAAAAGTAGAGAGAGAGAGAGAGAGAGAGAGAGAGAGAGAGAGAGAGAGAGAGAGAGAGAGAGAGAGAGAGAGAGAGAGAGAGAGAGAGAGAGAGAGAGAGAGAGAGAGAGAGAGAGAGAGAGAGAGAGAGAGTTTTGGGTGTCTTTCTGGGTCTCTTAATTAAAGGGATATAATACTCAAGGTGTACCAGAAAAATTAAGTGTTTTCATCTTCGTCCTTTCTCTCTACTTGCTTCATAAATGTTCCTCTTTTCTGGTCTTTCTTTCATTGCAAACTTATTTTCCTAGATTTTTTCGTTTTCTAATTATTTGCTTATTGATCTATTATGTATTCTCTTTATGCATTTATTGTAGCGAGAAAAATCTTGACACTGGACTTTTAGCATGTTCAGCAATTATTAATGTGTGTGTGTGTGTGTGTGTGTGTGTGTGTGTGTGTGTGTGTGTGTGTGTGTGTGTGTGTGTGTGTGTGTGTGTGTGTGTGCAGAAAAAAACAAGGGAGAGGAGGAGGAGGAGGAGGAGGAGGAGGAGGAGGAGGAGGAGGAGGAGGAGGAGGAGGAGGAGGAGGAGGAGGAGGAGGAGGAGGAGGAGCATCGGCATCACTCTCAATGTTTCATCTTTAAAGTCTTCACGAGGAGGCTCAAACTTTAAAAACTCTGCCTCACGACTCACTAGTTTCTATTCCCTATCAGGACACATGGAGAACGTGTCTCTCTCTCTCTCTCTCTCTCTCTCTCTCTCTCTCTCTCTCTCTCTCTCTCTCTCTCTCTCTCTCTCTCTCTCGTGTTTATCATGCTTATTTTTTCTTTATCTCATATTTTCTCGCGTGGTTCTAAAAACGTTCAAAATTCTGGGACGCTTTCAATTTTTTTTCTGAAAGTTACGTAATTTTGTGGCAAGTCTTCTAGTTTTTTTTTTCTTTTATGTTGAGATTTACCGCCGCGAGGTTTAATACGTTGATAATGCTTCGTTTCAGTGTGATTATGTTGCTGCTTCTGCACCGTCTCTCTCTCTCTCTCTCTCTCTCTCTCTCTCTCTCTCTCTCTCTCTCTCTCTCTCTCTCTCTCTCTCTCTCTCTCTCCATTGTGTTGTGTTTAATTGTATTTATTGTTCACTTTACTAGCATTTTCAATTTTTGTGGAGAGAGAGAGAGAGAGAGAGAGAGAGAGAGAGAGAGAGAGAGAGAGAGAGAGAGAGAGAGAGAGAGAGAGAGAGAGAGAGAGAGAGAGTATATATACCTGTCTACGTGGCAGATTACTCTTACATAAAAAAAAAAAAAATATATTTTTTCTCGTGATTTTTCTTTCATGTTGTGTTGGGGATGATGACGATGGCTGTGATTGTTGTTGTTGTTGTTGTTGTTGTTGTTGTTGTTGTTGCTCTTAGTGTTGCGCAGACGTCCTCCTTGGTGACAGGAATGACAGCACCGGCGCTAACAAACACCACACAGGATGTGGCGTCCAGAGGGAGAGCGGCAGGCGAGAGAGGAAGAGAGGGGGCGCCATCCCAAAGCTTGTCCAAAGTTAGCCACACGTCGCGGATTCCCGGAGGTGACATCGCCAGCAGGAAAGTTCCAGGATTAGCGGGAGGGGAATTCTGGAAGGGTGGCGAGGGTTGTTGAGTGAGACCGTGTGACGCTGAGGGACGGAGTGGAAGGCTAGAGTGATGAACTGCATTTTTCTTCTTTCTATCTTACATTTTAGTGGATTAAGGTCTTTACTAAGGCTGTCCACAAGACTATGCCTTTCCACCAGGGGCAGATGAGGCTGAGTGTGTGAATGATGTGTGTGTGAGTGTGAGGGTATGGGGCTTTGTTCTGAGTCACCTTGCGTAGGATTGCCGACCTTGTATAGACAGACGAAGGATACTGACGCGTTAATAATCTCTTCACTGGCGACAGTTGCTTTGTGTGTGTACAGATCACAGGGGAAGTCATATGTGAATGGTTGTTTTAGCATTATCCATTATATATATACATTTTTTTTTTCATTTAGGGGATAAAAAAAGACGATCAGATATCAATACTAATTAGATGTGACAGTGAAGGCCGCCAGATGATGTCTTATATGAATTTTTTATTTTTTTTTACTTTTTACATTACATTTAGAACAATAAGAATGGTGATCAGTTATTAAAGTTTGTTAGATGAGACAATGGAGGCCACCGGAGTGCGTCTGATATGACAGTGATGTCTTTGTTCTTCACGTATAAAGGAAACACTCTGAACAAGTGCAATAAAACTAGAAAGATGGTCGACTGAAAGTGCCACTCCTTTACTCCCCTTACTAAGAAGACAGTCCAAAAATAAGCCCAAAATCACGTTCTAGAATGTCTTGACACTGTTTGTCGTACACTTTGCTGGATTTATAAGGAAATTAAAGTATTAATTGTCCTCTCAAGGGAATATTCAATTACTCTTCTCATCCTTAAGACCTTCATGTGTGAGGTATTTAATGCTCAAAAAAAAAAAAAAAAAAAATTGCCAGGTCATAATGGATTCTTAACCACCACCTTTGCAAGAATGTTAAATGTGTTATGTGAGTCAACAGATTAACCCAACTTGCTCCTGCTTCTCAATTTGACACCGAAAAATGCACAATTAGACACCACTGGTAATTGGAGCGCGGTCACGATGGATAATCAACAACAAACAGTCAATTAGCGCCTGGCGTGAAATGCTTTGCTCCGATGACACGAGAGTTACTTCAACTTGATTAGCGGGATCAATAACACGCAGGCGCCGACAAGCCAGGCTGAGGAGATCATACTAAGACAGGGTAATGGTATTATTATTGAACCAGGCTGAGGATGATACTAAGTCAGACTGAGATTATACTAAGACAGTGTAAAGTTATTATTATTAAAAATGGAATGGCGGTATTGTTAGTACATAAGTACGAGTATACTGCAATAAGATGAGCACTGGCACCATGGCTTCAGCTTTAATTAGTTTAGTGATGCTTAAAAATAAATAGTCTTGAGATTAATTCCAGACTCATTTCAGTATCCTATATTTTTTTCATTCATTAAATATTACACACATATGTACATATCTACACATAGACACACACACACACACACACACACACACACACACACACACACACACACACACACACACACACACACCACTTTACCCAGTACTAGAATATAAGGACCTCACATCAAACAAGCTACGTTTTAATAAAAACTTCGACGTAACAAGACCCATTTCACTTCACGAACTCCCAAATAAGAGAGAACAAACAGAAACGGAAAGAAAAGTAAGGGGAAAAATCATGTTCCATTTAGCAAGTACTGGAGTAAAAAAAAAAAAAAAAAAAAAAAAAACGGAAATAAAAAACAGAATTTATCTAACCTCAATCTTCTCCATCTTTCCATCTTGGACAACGAAAACTGCTTCCCCATTAACCATCACCACAACACAACCCAAGATCCCCTTTATCCTCTCAGATCACCTTCATCACTCCCCGTCACCACACCAACTGCCCTTCTCCCTCCCCTCCCCGATACACACACACAAACACACACACACACACACGAAAAAAATAAATAAAAATAACCCACAAATCATATATAAAGCTGTACATCTGTCACTTAGTTTCTCAACACAAACAAACTTCCTTAATTTGTCACCGGGTCGTCCTCCTCTTATTATTTCCCCCTCGCCTTCCTCATCCCATCAGATCGTCATTCTTTTCCTGTTCCCCTCCTGCCGCTGCGCTCCCGCCCCGGCGTCCCCACTCAAGAGGATCACACAAGGGATAATAATTACGTCTGTCACGAGGGAGGGAGATCGGAACCTGTTGTGGCGCCGTTCTGATCCTCCGTTTGTGACCTCGAGTATATCACTTATTAATGCCACCCGCTCACTCCTCCACGGTGCATTATTGGTCCGGAGTGTTGCGCTCTCTCTCTCTCTCTCTCTCTCTCTCTCTCTCTCTCTCTCTCTCTCTCTCTCTCTCTCTCTCTGCAGGTGACACTCATGTATATGTACTGGAACTCAACGATCTCGGTTCTCTCTCTCTCTCTCTCTCTCTCTCTCTCTCTCTCTCTCTCTCTCTCTCTCTCTCTCTCTCTCTCTCTCTCTCCAGGCAATATTTCGATGACAGGACTACGCGTAACAAGCAGACAAGTTTAGATGTTACCCATTAATTTCAAGGCTCTTATTAAGCTAATGGGGAAGATCCATTTAAGGGATTTAAACTTGCGTCGTAAGTAGGAAGTCTAACCGGTTTACATTTTTAATCGAAGGAGAGACTGAGCAAAAAAAAAAAAAAAAAAGGGGTGGGAAATTTCGCTTGCTGTCTTTACAATATTGCTGTTGCTGTTGTTGTTGCTACTCCTGCTGCTGATGGTACTGCTACTACTACTATTAATACTACCACTACCACTACTACTACTGCTACCACTACTACTACTACTACTACTACTACTACTACTGCTACTGTTACCACTGCTGCTGCTGCTACAACTACTACTACTACTACTACTACTACTACTACAACTACTACTACTATTACTACTACTACTACTACTACTGCTACTGTTACCATTGCTGCTGCTGCTGTTGCTGCTACTACTACTATTACTACTACTACAACTACTACTACTATTACTACTGCTACTGTTACCATTGCTGCTGCTGCTGTTGCTGCTACTACTACTACTACTACTACTACTACTACTACTACTACTACTACTACTATTGATGATGATTACGGTTTAAAATCATTACGTTAAATATAAAAAAAAAGTACTAAGGAAAATAATATAGCCATTACATTTTAAACAAAGATAAAAAGTAAATTGAAGATAAATGTTGCAAAACCTCAAATAATAAGATCATCATCATCATTAATCATCATCATCAGCCTCTGCGTTCATCTGGGACAGAACAAACAACACCGTGTACCCTAAACATTGAATTGTGGTCCCGTTAAAGTGGCTGACGAAAGCAAACTGCGTATTGGTCTTCATGGCAATATGAGAGTACGGCTGAATTGGGAGGAAAGGGAGGAGAAAGGGGAAAGATCAGGAGGAGGAGGAGGAAGAGAAGGAGAAGGAGGAGGAGAACAGTTTAAGAGGAGGAAAACAGCCATGAGAATGAAGATGTGCAAAAGGATTAGAAGGAGAAAAAGGCATGATAAGAACAATTTCAAGAGGAAGGGAATAAGGATGAAGTCGATGAAGTGAAGGAAAACGAAGAAGAAAGAAATCACACAGAAGAAAGAAAATAATTACTAAAACAGCACAAGAATGACACCAAACAAAGCGGCAGGTGCCAGAACTCTTAATAAACTGACAGTCCTTCTTTTCAGGGTAAATTACAATGAGGAGGACGAGGACGAGGAGGGAGAGGAGGATCAGGAGACAATGGGAAGGAGTAGGAAGAAAGAGGAGAGAACGGAGATACGTTTCATATTCGTGCCCTTCGCTATAACGTTGCTCTTAATGAATGCTAAGTGTATGAAGTCTTGGCCATAAAGAAGAAGGCGATGAAGACGAGGGGAGAGAGAGAGAGATCCACTTTGAGAGAGGGTAAATAGTGAGCCTTATTATCTGTTTGCTAATAAAGAGAGAGAGAGAGAGAGAGAGAGAGAGAGAGAGAGAGAGAGAGAGAGAGAGAGAGAGAGAGAGAGAGAGAGAGAGAGAGAGAGAGTTTTCGCGTCTGTCTCTAGTTCAACTTTTCGTGTCTTTGTTTTCCTTCTGCGTCTTTCAATCAGTCAGTCAGTTAGTCATCAGTTAGCAGTCAGTCACTAAGTCAATCAGTCAGTCAGGTCTGTTTGTCTGTCTCTGTTTTCAAATATGGGGAGGATATACAGATAAGCCCTGCCATCTCTCTCTCTCTCTCTCTCTCTCTCTCTCTCTCTCTCTCTCTCTCTCTCTCTCTCTCTCTAAACGGAAGTCTTCATCAATAGTTCATCAGCTGATTCATGTTTACACTTTGTTTAAGAAGTTCTCATTTGGCGAAACTTAGTTGGCTTGTGTTTGAATTACCGAGAAATGACTAACAGGCAAACAGACACACACACACACACACACACACACACACACACACACACCCACCAATCCACACACACACACACAATCACTCATTTTCCATACCACTCGTTTAAAAGAACAACTTCCCCAAAACGAAACACGAACGCCTAACAGAATTAAACAGATCAAGGCAAACAAAAGAGGGAGGAAAATGAATGAAAAATAAACTTACATGTATACCTGTCCCCCAAAACAATTAAGCCATAACTACCTTTCGATTTCAGAGAGAGAGAGAGAGAGAGAGAGAGAGAGAGAGAGAGAGAGAGAGAGAGAGAGAGAGAGAGAGTTACGAAAATGAAACTAGTGATACATATTCCTGTTTGGAGATGAAAATTAAGCGAGGCAAGTGTTTTCGATCAGTGATTCAGGCAGCAAGGCAGTCATCAAAGGGGGGACTTGGGAGGAGAGCGTACTGGGGGAGTGGGGGGCTTGGGGAGTGGAGGACTGGAGGGACAGTGAGGGGCTAGAGGACTATGGGACTTGGGGACTGACTGGGAGAGGAAGAATATTGTGTTGTTGGTGATGGTGGTGTTCGTGTTGTTGTTGTTGGTGTTGTTGTTGTTGTTTTATTGTTGTTGTTGTTATTGCTGGTGGTGGTGGTGGTGGTAATAATAGTAGTAGTAGTAGTAGTAGTAGTAGTAGTAGTAGTAGTAGTAATTAATTTGTGATGGTGGTGACTGATGCTCTCGTTAAGACGTATTTCTACTTGCACAGCGACATTCATACATGCATCATTACACACACACACACACACACACACACACACACACACACACACACTCACTCACTCACTCACACACACACACACACATAATTTAGATTAGACTTAGCTTTAGGATAAATGTTAAGTATTTCCCTACCCCCTCTGTACATTTTCAATTTGTTAACTGCCTGAAGAATAAACCGTTTATTATTATTATTATTATTATTATTATTATTATTATTATTACACACACACACACACACACACACACACACACACACACACACACACACACACCACACACACACACACACACACTGCAATTAAGCTCAGTAATAAATGCTTACGATACGATTGAAAAATAATCTAGACAAACAGACAGAGAGAAAGACTGGCTGACTGACACAGGGACAGCAAAAATATGTGGCCCTTTCGTAAAATCTGAGCAGTATTATGACGGGAAACAGGTGAAAGAGGTAAGAGTTAAGTGAGTGAGTGAGTGAGTGAGTGAGGTAGAGGTAGAAAGGGTAGGAGGGGATAAAAATGATGATGATGATGATGATGACTGTAAAAACAATGAATAAATGTTGCTAGAGAAATACAAGACAGCAAAAACAAAATAGATAAATAAAAAAAATATAAATAAATAAAAATAAAAATAAATGCTGGAAACTAATAAAAGTAAAAGGAAACATTTTTTTTTACCGAGGAAAGGAAAAAAGAATAAAAACTTTTGATATGGTTCTGCTAAAGGGAAGGAAAAAGAGAAAAAATATTTACTTTTACTGGAGGGACGAAAAGGAAGAGAAATTTTTATGGACTTTTACAGATGGAAGGAAAAGAGAGAAAAAAATCCTTATACTTTTACTGAAGAAAGGAAAAAGGGGAGAGAGAGAGAGAGAGAGAGAGAGAGAGAGAGAGAGAGAGAGAGAGAGAGAGAGAGAGAGAGAGAGAGAGAGAGAGAGATAAGGGCAGGGGCCATTATGACATATTTCCATATTAATGAATGACACTTCGCACTTTATTAATCACCGCCAAGGTCCCTAAAGTATGCCTCTCTCTCTCTCTCTCTCTCTCTCTCTCTCTCTCTCTCTCTCTCTCTCTCTCTCTCTCTCTTATCTTCCCTTATCTAATCACTAGGGCGGTCGATTCACGGCATTTCATTCTATTTACTAGTCTATTATTATCTCTGTCTATCTCTCCCTATGAGCAAACACAACGTCAATAATAATAAGCCTCCAGATATTTTCTTCCTTTTGTATTTTTATCACGTTCTTTTAATAGATTATAACTTTTCTTTACTTATTTTTCCCATGTTTCTCTACACGTGGAAATCTAGAGTTGCATCAGACAAAAGACAATATTTTCTTTTTTCTCTTTTTTTTTTCTTTTAGATAGATGTGTTCTTAGGGAAACGAGTCTTCATTATGGGGAGTACAACAAGTGGTGCTCGTGGTTCTAGGACAACTGAACCAGTGACAACTGAACCAGTGACAACTGAACCAGTGACAACTGAACAAGTGGACGACTGAACCAGTGGACAATTGAACCAGTGACAACTGAACCTGTGGACGACTGAACCAGTGGACGACTGAACCAGTGGGCAATTGAACCAGTGACAACTGAACCTGTGGTCGACTGAACCAGTGGGCAATTGAACCAGTAAAAACTGCACCAGTCGACAAGTGACAATGAAACCAGAAAAAAATGGTAACAAAAGCATATTAAAATTCATTCATTAAGAAAGATTTACCTATGCATCATGAACTAGTGGCGATACTATGGTTCAGTAGTTTTTAGAATCATTCATGTAGTAAAAATATAAACCAACTGATATAATCACATATAGTGCACTACAGTGTCCCCTATTTACACGACCTGCATATTAGCTACTGCTCGCAAATACAGGAGCTTATCTACTTCAGCTCTATACATCTTAATTTTAGTGGCGAGTCGCTGCGCGAGTTTGATGTACTTGTTAGTGGGTGCATCGCGCCGATGTACTAACGCATTCTGGTGCACTAGACGCTGGACAGCGATGTCCCGAGCGATGCCCTTCAGAAACTTCCACATGGTTGGGTGCGCACACATGTACACTGATTTCAGGGCATTGTGGAACCCTTCACAAGGCAATTTGTGGTTTTTGGAGCACATTCTTCTGCGTCCTCGAAGTGGTTCCAAAGTTTGATAGGGAAACGGGGATCCCTTCGACGTCCACCAATTTGCATGCCTCGAATGTAATTGGACTCAAAATATGCCACCACTTCTTCGACTTCTGGCTCCTGAGGAAGGGTAAGGACAAGTTCTTCAAAAACTGTTATGACATCATCTTCAGGCACAAATGCCAAAGCCGGTAGACACTTCATGAGCACTGAAAAGTCTCTGTCATTTTCATATCTAGCCTTTAGACCAACACTGGCAATTTTTCGTATGACGCACTGACTGAGATGAAAAAAACAGCCGGAGGTGGAGGCGGAGGGGAATTTTTTTCTAAAGGCGTTGATGGCCGCAGTTTCAAAATCTGTGAGGACTTTTTCAGGCTGTAGACCAGGCATAACCGAGAGAAGTATGTCAATCATCCTTTCGTACGTGGCTTGGGCTTTGTTAGGAAGAAGAAAGTAAATACATGGAGGGTAGTTGCTGCCGACTTTGGCGTGTATGGTATAAAGTTGATAGAACAAAATGGGTGTAGTTTCAAATGTACCATCGCACATCCAAAGCTTACTGTTGCCACTGAGATTAGTGACAATGTTGATATCACCCATGCAGATTATGCGGTCAACATCATCCACTCCAGAATCATGCAGAATTATTTCTTGATACTCTGGAGGAATATCAAAGTTTCTGGTGTGGGGAATTTCACGTGCATTGTCGGTGCGCTGACGTTTTCTTCTTACTGATCGTTCCAATGACGATTTACTTGGCAGCCGTTGCATGACGTCACAGGTAGCAGAAGTTACAGAATTTGCAACACAGTTTCTCACACTGTCCGACGAATCTTCGGCAAATGAGTGCAATGTACTCACTACCTGCTGTACCTGGGCAGTTACTGGATCTCCAGAATGAGTATGAACGCCGGGCTCCTTGGTCACACTGTCCCCTTCTGTTTGCATACTACCGCTGCATTTATGTTTGCGATAATGACGACATCGCCAGTAGGAGATTCCTTGAGTCATCCAAGGTTCTCTGCTCCTCTCAACGTATTCATGTCCACCATATAAAAGGAGTGATTTTCCTCGTTCTGTGCTCCCAAACTGAAGAGACATGTTGTAGAATAGTGACAGTGAATGTTGTGAAAGCTGGGTACAGACTGACGACCATGATGCCGTAGCAAACAGATAACATTTTTTGACACTGGTTCAATTGTCACTGGTTCAGTTGTCACTGGTTCAGTTGTCACTGGTTCAATTGTCACTGGTTCAGTTGTCACTGGTTTAGTTGTCCACTGGTTCAGTTGTCACTGGTTCAGTGGTTCACTGGTTCAGTTGTCCACTGGTTCAGTTGTCCACTGGTTCAGTTGTCCACTGGCTCAGTTGTCCACTGGTCCAATTGTCACTGGTCCAATTGTCACTGGTTCAGTTGTCACTGGTTCAGTTGTCCGGGCACCGGTGCTCGTATGTTCGTATCCCACACTGGTTATTTCTCTTCCTAGCAAACTAATATTCAGTATCAGCTTTAATTGATACAAGTTTAATTATACATTGGGAAAAAAAGAAAAACAGGCTTTTATATACCACTGTTCTAATTTAATACAATTCCTTTCCACGTTTATTAAGCTTTTCCTAATGCGATATCCGGTTTCCTGTTTGTCGTGAACAGCCTCAACTGCTCTGTATTGCATCTCGGGTTTTCCTACTCATACTCCTTTCAGCTTGTGTCTTTAATGATTTCCATTTAACTCAGTCTATCAAAAAAAAAAACTTTGCTGTTTCCTATACTATCTCTGTATCTTTCCATCCACTCGTCTTTGTTCACCTTTAAAATGCCACAAAGCTACATCATATTTCTACATTTCATACTTCAAATCGTCTAGTAATCCTGGCAGTACAATGTCAAATTCATATCACTATCACAGATTTCACATTAAAACAATGCTCTGTTTCCTAAATATGCCTACATATCTTTTTCACCTACTTGTCTTGTTCACCTTTAAAATTTCACAAAGCCACATCACATTTTCATATTCAATACTTCAAAATGTCTAGTAATCCTGGCAATACAATGTCAAATTCATATCACTATCACCAGATCACGAGATTCCACATGAAAAAAAAAAAAAAACTGCATCATATTTCTACATTCCTGCCTTCCATTCACGTAACAGTCTTGCCAATACTACGTCAGATTTATATTAATGGTGCCAGACAAGGGCATTTATCGATTCGCTCATCTATCTGGCCATCCATTCACCCGTTTCAATATGCATTAACCTGCCGGCCGGCCCGCCTCCCTTCCAATCTGTCGCCCGGCTTACACCCAGCCATCGCCATCCATCCCAGCCCGAAGACAGAGGACCATATTCTAAAACACTTCCAAGCCGCACTTACACTACGCTCAAAAGGCTCTAGTCGAAGTGGCAAAGGTTTTTAATAGTGTTTTTACGGTTCTAGTGACAGATTAACAAAATTTCTACATTATTAACAGGGGAAACATTCTTGGGAACCCTGCTAGTTATCTCTGTAGCATTTCAAGATAGTTGTGGTGAGAGAGCAAAGTGTTTCAGAAACCTGGTTAGAGTGAGGTGCTAACCAGACGGGAAACTATGGATTTTCCTTGACAGTGACTGGGAAACAAGGCATCACCGACTGTGCAAGTAGGAAGAAAAGGAGAGTCTAAACAGTCTAAATGGAGGACTTTAAATAGTACAAGTAAATAAAGTAACGAAAGACAGACAGACAGACACCCATCCACACACACACACACACACACACACACACACACACACACACACACACACACACACACACACATTACAAACTTTAGATTAGTGTGTGTGATTCTTATGGCATCAGAGAGAGAGAGAGAGAGAGAGAGAGAGAGAGAGAGAGAGAGAGAGAGAGAGAGAGAGAGAGAGAGAGAGAGAGAGAGAGAGAGAGAGAGAGAGAGAGAGAGAGAGAGAGAGAGAGAGAGAGAGAGAGAGAGAGAGCGTAGGCAGGGGTGTTTGGCAGCAATTCTCCCTCGTAGGTATGTAAACAGAGAGAGAGAGAGAGAGAGAGAGAGAGAGAGAGAGAGAGAGAGAGAGAGAGAGAGAGAGAGAGAGAGAGAGAGAGAGAGAGAGAGAGAGAGAGCCTGACCATAATTTCCCGTTCAACCAATTCAAACACAAACACACACATACGCACACCCACACCCACACGAGAGAGAGAGAGAGAGAGAGAGAGAGAGAGAGAGAGAGAGAGAGAGAGAGAGAGAGAGAGAGAGAGAGAGAGAGAGAGAGTTACCGTCATTAGGTGTGGCTGCAGTCAACAACATAGTTTCCATTTCCCTCCTCTCTCTCTCCTTCCCTTCCTCTTCTCTTTCCTGTCCTTCACTTTTATCATTTCATTTTTCTTCTTCCTCCTCTGCGCTGTCTTACTGTTCCTTTCGTTTTTGCATTATTTTCATTACGTTCTTCTTTCCGCCTTGTTTCTTCTTCGCTCTCTTTCTTTTTATCCCTCTTCTCTTCTAATTGTTTTCTTTCCTTTTCTCTTTTTCCGTTTCCTTTTCCTACTGGGTATTTTTTTCCTTAATTTATCATTTTTCTCTCTCCTTTTTTTCATTATCCCGATTTTTTTAATACTCTCCACTTCCTTCCTTTTACTTTAACTTTTCATCTCATTCTTCTTATTTACTTATTTTTATTTCCACTGCTCTTTTTCTCTCTTTCCATTCCATCTTTGTGTCTTTTTATCTATTTTTTTTCTTACCTCTCATTTCTTATTCCCTTTCCTTCCTTTCGTATTCTTTGTCCTCATTCGTGCCTTCCTCATTTCCTTTATTAATGCGCTTCCTTAATGGTTTCTGATCCTTTTTCCTCGCTATCGTAATTATGTTTTCCTTTCCTCCTATTCCGTGAAGTCGCAATAGTTTCCTTCTTCCTTCTTTTCCAATACATTCCTTCTTCACTTCTCTTTCAAGTACTCTTTCCTTTTCCTCCTCCTCCTCCTTCTCCTCCTTCCTACAAGAGCTCGTCCTCTCTTTCCTCTTCCTTTTCCGTTTCCTTCTAAGTACTTTGCTCCTCTCTCTCTTCACTTCCATTAAGTACTTCTCTTTTTCCGACGAATCCTTGAGGGGAGATTACGTAGAAACTACAACTAAGGAGTGATCACCCACACACACACACACACACACACACACATACGCACACACACACGCGTCAGATATAAGTACACAAGCGTTACTCTGTGTATAAACTGTATTACGCAACGTCCTTAAGAATTGAACGTATGCCAGGTACTTACGTATAGGTACAGAGAGAGAGAGAGAGAGAGAGAGAGAGAGAGAGAGAGAGAGAGAGAGAGAGAGAGAGAGAGAGAGAGAGAGAGAGAGAGAGAGAGAGAGAGAGAGAGAGAGTTGATTATAAACACGACCCAAGGCGTTACGGAATGAGTCACACACACACACACACACACACACACACACACACACACACACACACACACACACACACACACACACACCACCTCAGTATCTTTGTAAGAAATACAAAACTCCAGAAAACTTTACGAGCAAACAATATTACAAGAACATCACCACCACCATCATCCACAACAAGAACAAGAACAGGAACAACAAACAATGCAACACTCACCCAAGTCATCAATCAATAAACACAAGCACACAAACTCCTCTCACGACGCAAGACGCGACGCAAAACAATCACGGTAATGTTTCTCCACTTACCACAGAGTCACTCCCTCCGCTCCCTCCGCACTGCAAAACTGTTCAAGTCACTCAAGTCATTCGCTTCACAACAACTTGCAACGGTCGTAAGAGTAACTTTCCGCAGGAGTTTCTCTATCCATGTTAACGAATTAAGGGGAAGCTGAAAAGTTGGCGAATACAAGACAGAGAGTGGAGGACAAGAGCAGCGCAGACACACGCCTCCCACGATGCTCACGGGGTAACTGAAGCGGTCAGGCTGCGAGCACCTGTTTTATCACGGGTCAGGACGAGGAAGAGGAGGAGGAGGAGGAGGAGGAGGAGGAGGAGGAGGAGGAGGAGGAGGAGGAGGAGGAGGAGGAATACAAGGAGGAGAAGGGAGAGGAGTGTCGCCACGCGCATCATTATCCCTGTGGGCTTTCTGCGCGTCAGTGAAGTAAATGATGACGTGACTACGTAGAAACAACAAGAGTGATTAATAATAAAAGAAAACTTAGTAATGGTGAATCAAATTGCATTGCTACAGAATCTTAGCTGAAAAAAAATGCTGTAATAATTGCCCTCGATCATTCTACGCATCAATGTGGAAACGGGAAGAAAGCAGCGTCATGATGCAACACCGTCATGAAGCAGCACGGAAACTGAGTAATAATCCATAATATTAAGGAACTGAATCGTATTACTAACAAAAACTTATGTGCAAAGTGAGTTACAATTATACGCAGTTGTGGGCATCAGAAGAGAAAAACGAGAACAACATGGAACAGTAGTATCAATCAATCACGAACCAATAATAAGGATTCGAATCGTATTATCAAACTTTACGTACAGAAAGGTAGTTATCCTCAGTTGTGTGTGTCGGTGAAGATAAAATCGGTAAGTGCAGGAAACAGTTAACATTCACCCTTTGCCAGCGATATGTAACAATTCACAGCACTAACAGCACAGCACAGAATCCTTACAACCGAGAGCAAGAAAGAAGAAAGCGATTGGATGAATAGATTTTCCAATTTATAACCGGCAGAATGTTTAAAGGAGGCTGGAGAACAAAACAAACAAATAAAAAAAATATCCTAAAATGTTTTGTGATAGATAAATGATATGGCCCCCCCCAAAAAAAAAAAAAAGCAGTGAAAGTATTAAAAACCAACAATATCATGGAACTCAGACTCATCACTACTAAAAAAAAATAAATAAATATATAAAATAAAATAAAAAAAAATCAAAGTAAAAGCCAACCTATACTCTCACCACAACCGAGGCACACAAACACATCGAGACATGATGGAGTGAACAAGTGAACAGCACCATATGGACCTTGCTGTGTACGTGTGAAGGATGCAAACACATTTACTTTCCATTAAATCGATTGACAACCACAACAACCACCACCACCACCATCACCTCCTCCTCCTCCTCCCCGTGACAGGCCTCCACTACGATCAATATACAGATACGCCTGGCAGGTACTGTACATTATCACTGTGGGGGAAAATACAGTAAAAGAGGCTGAGGGAACGAGAATATGCAGGGAAGAATCTACTAGGGAGAGAAAGAGCTTAGGGATGTTCGTGTCGCCTCAAGTTTGTTTGTGGAAAAGTATGTTTGACAGAGAGAGAGAGAGAGAGAGAGAGAGAGAGAGAGAGAGAGAGAGAGAGAGAGAGAGAGAGAGAGAGAGAGAGAGAGAGAGAGAGAGAGAGAGAGAGAGAGAGGTAGTGATAATGTTGTATGGATTTCGCTCAAGCTTTTCGTAAATATTAACAATCAGAGAGTGAAAAATGTTTCTCGTTTAAATATTTTTCGATCTTTCTTGTAAATATTTGGCGGGAAAAAAATGAACGGGAGAGAGAGAGAGAGCGAGAGAGAGAGAGAGAGAGAGAGAGAGAGAGAGAGAGAGAGAGAGAGAGAGAGAGAGAGAGAGAGAGAGAGAGAGAGAGAGAGAGAGAGAGAGAATGACAACAAACCTTTTCCTACACTCAGTACATTTTGGTTGGCGAAGAATACATTTTTTTCCTCTCTATCTACTATTTTCCCATGAGAGAGAGAGAGAGAGAGAGAGAGAGAGAGAGAGAGAGAGAGAGAGAGAGAGAGAGAGAGAGAGAGAGAGAGTTATAAAATATGAAATAAGGGAAAGATATGCTAATTTTTTCCTTCGCTTCCTAAAACGTTCGATTGCAAACGTTTCTTTCCAATACGTATTAGTAGTAGTAGTAGTAGTAGTAAGTAGTAGTAGTGGTAGTGGTGGTGGTGGTGGTGGTGGTGTACAGGTAATCATAGGTAACAAAGAAATACGTTACTAAGCATCACAAATCTGAAGAGTTAAACATAATACAGACACAAATCTCTTAGAAAATATATCAACGGTTAAAACAGAAGGCCCATTAGATTTACTTATAGGGAGAAAGGCAACAAGGAACATGACAAAAAGGAGAAGCGTGGGAAGGAGGACACCGAAGAGGAGGAGGAGGACGTAGAGGAGGAGGAGAAGACGGAGGAAGAAGAGGGGCGTTGCGAAAAAAAAAAGTGGGAAGAAAAATATGTGAAGCAGAGAAAGGGGGAATGGAAGATTAGGAAGAGGAGGAGGAGGAGGAGGAGGAGGAGGAGGAGGAGGAGGAGGAGGAGGAGGAGGAGGAGGAGGAGGAGGAGGAGGAGGAGGACGAGGAGGAGGAGGAGAAGGAGGAAGAGGAGAAGGAAGGCGTGGGACAAGAAAGAAGAAATAGGAAGGAGAAGAAGGAAGAAGATGAAAGAAACAATTGGAGGGAGGGAAGAAGTAAAGGGCGAGGAAGAGGAGGAAGGGGAATGACAAGGAGGAGGAGGAGGAGGAGGAGGAGGAGGAGGAGGAGGAGGAGGAGGAGGAGGAGGAGGAGGAGGAGGAGGAGGAGGAGGAGGAGGAGGAGGAGAAGGAGGAGGAAGAAAATAAAAGAAACAACGGGATGAAATAGAAGGAGGGAGAAGTGTGACGGAGGAGGAAGAGGAGGAACAGACGAGTAGAAAAGATGGAGAACGAAAGACACGAAACTAAAGAAGGAAAAAAAGAAAAAGGAGGAGGAGGAGGAGGAGGAGGAGGAGGAGGAGGAGGAGGAGGAGGATTATCTTTTTTCAGGTGAAGTGACGAAGCCTTTTCTAGTCTTGTCAATATCAGGATACAAAAGAGAGGCAATAATCTCGTATTTTTTCCCCCGCCCTCCGTAAACGTCAGGATGAGAGGGAGAACAGAAGAGGCTCGGGAGAAAACTTTGCCATAAGAACGTTAACAGATAAGCAGATGCCAGAGAGAGAGAGAGAGAGAGAGAGAGAGAGAGAGAGAGAGAGAGAGAGAGAGAGAGAGAGAGAGAGAGAGAGAGAGAGAGAGAGAGAGAGAGAGAGAGACGCCCTACCAGCCTCCCTCCATTGACATTTCCTTGACCTTTTCTTATTTATTTTTATTCCTGATCTATTTTGGGGCCTTTCAGACTCACCGCACGACTGAACATCCCTTTCTCTCTCTCTCTCTCTCTCTCTCTCTCTCTCTCTCTCTCTCTCTCTCTCTCTCTCTCTCTCTCTCTTACTCCACACTCACCCCTCTCCTTCGTGTTTCATCACCTCCTCCTCTTATATATCCCGTTCCTCTCAATGGTCTTCCACACCAATCTCAGTTCTATTTATAGCGAGAAAACTCCGCAAGATCTAATGTAGCTTTTTTACTGATGTCATCTTCCTTCTGGGCTGAAAATAAATCGATGTCTCTCTCGCTCAATCTCCGTGTGGCGTAAAACGTTAATTGACTGGTAAGTGGGTAAGCATAGACTGGATGGGTGTGTGAATGGTGGTAGTGCTAATGGTTCTTTATTTAATGGAAGTGTGGTTTTGGTCTAAGGCTACGGAAAGGTTGAAGAAAATGAACTACTGATATGCATGTCGCCAAAGAATAATCAAAAAGGTTATCAAGAATTTACGGAGAGAAAAAGAACTCTTACATTAGGGAGGTGGACAGAATAGACGTGAAAATAGAAAGCCTTGATAATGCTGATGGTGGTGATGGTCTGAATCTACTTAGCGTGGAAACGAGGACATATGCAATTCAAAGTTGATGTAGTTAGATTTAAACCGAAAAAGGAACAAATTGGTTCTGAAATAGAGTGATGGATGACTGGAATAAATTTGCTGTTGAAGTTGTTAGTGGCAAGTTAATAGGGAGCGCTACAAGATTACATTAAGGATGGAGAAGACAGGTGGTTAAAGACTGCTATGTTT
>NC_087154.1:37924526-37949526 GCF_035594125.1 Scylla paramamosain
TGTATGGAGGAAGGGGAAGAGGTACTGAAACAACATTCCCTTCCTTTCCTTCCTTCTCCTCTACTTCCTCCTCCTCTTCCTCCTTCTTACGCCCACGCCGCCCTCCACATGACACGCCTACGAGAGGAGGAGGAGGAGGAGGAGGAGGAGGGCCACAAGTGCACCAAATAATAGCCTCACACACTCATTAATCTTTGACACCCATGACCTGAGGAGGAGGAGGAGGAGGAGGAGGAGGAGGAGGAGGAGGAGGAGCAATATATGGTAGGGTATGGACATGTGGATAGGTGGTAGTGGAGGTGGGGAGGAGAAATATATGGTAGTGATATATATAGTGTTGGAGATGGGTGACAGGGAGGGGGTCTGGAGGTAGTGGTGGTGGTGAAGGAGGTGGAGATGAGGCATGGGTCACGGCGAGGAGTGGAGGTAAGGTGGACTCCGTGGTGGGCCTTCGTGGGAGAACAAGGGTATAGAGATTTCAAAGAGGGCGCCGTCTTGCTCCACATCCCCCCCCCCCACCACCACCACCACCTCCTCCTCCACATGCTCCTTTAACCTCCATTCTTCCTCCACTCCTCCTCCTTAAGCTGTTTTTTTTTTTCATTCGTCTTTCAATTGTTCTACTTTTTTTTGTTTAGTCTTGCTTCTGATCTTCCTTCTTTTATATTCTCTATCACACGTTTATTTTCTCTACGTTGGATTTACTTAGTCTGTGTTTAAGTGCTGAGGTGGTAACACTGATGTTCTTACGCTGACATTCGTTCTTTCTATTCCAGCTTAGTAGTCTTTACCCACTGTGTATAATCCTATGTACTCTCCTTAGCTACGGTGAGGTTGAAATCTACTACTGTGTTTCTATCCTTCCTTCTATCTATTGCTATCTTATCCCTTATGTGTGTACGTGTGTCTCTTCTGGTTCTGCGATCGTGTCAAGGCTTCTCTCTTCCATGTTCTGTTATATTTACTCTGGTGTGTATGCGCATGTGTACTGTGCGCTATGTTGAAGATCCCATACTCTGTCCTTACTCTTTCTATTCCTGCTACTTTATCCCTTGTGTATGTACGTGTGTCTGTCCTGGTTCTGTATTAAGTTTCCCCTCTTCCACGCTCTGTTATGTTAAGGTGTGTTTCCTGCGCTATGTAGAGGATCCACTACTGTGTCCTTACTCCTTCTATTCCTGGTTCTTTATCCTTTGTATGTACGTGTGTCTGTTCTGGTTCTGTGTTAAGTTTTCCCTCTTCCACGCTCTGTTATGTAAAGTATAGCGTGTCTGCTGTTGTGTATCGTGCTCTCCAGACACTCAGCCAACAGCCACTCAGCCAGCCAACCAGCCAGCCAAGCCAGCCAGCTGCCGGGTGCCGCTACGTAGTACTTTTCCAGGTCAGGCGGGCGTGGCAGCGTTGCGAGGTAGCGGCCAGGCATCTCAATGGTATCGTTTCTATCACGTAGCACCACCTGTTCTCTCTCTCTCTCTCTCTCTCTCTCTCTCTCTCTCTCTCTCTGGACGCAATATTTTTTTGTTTTATCTTTGTAATAATGACTTGTGTTCTTAGTTATCTTATTGTCTTTATCTTTGTTTACGTGTTTCTATATATGTCTGTCTGTCTATCTGTCTGTCCATCTGTCTGTCTGTCTATCTATCTATCTATAGGTCTGTCTGTCCTCCAAACTATGCATTTATTTTATCCTTATACAGATGCAAGCAAAATTTTTCTTAGTTTTCTACAATACACCCCCTCTCTCCCTCCATCTCTCTCTCTCTCTCTCTCTCTCTCTCTCTCTCTCTCTCTCTCTCTCTCTCTCTCTCTCTCTCTCTCTCTCTCTCTCTCTCTCTCCCGCCAGGTGTTGTCTGTGCTGGAGAAGGAAATAAATCAGAGCGTGGAAGGTTTTCAGTCTCTCCTGGTTCGTGTTTGTTTAACATCTGAAGAAGCACCACCTTGCCGCCCACACCTCCATTTTCCTCCATCTTGTTTTTTTCTCTTCCTCTTCCTTCTCTTCCTCCTCCTCCTCCTCCTCCTTGTCCTAATAGTAGGTACCTCCGCTTCCTTTTCTTCCCTTCCTCTTTCTCTTCTTCCTCCTCCGGGCGTTACCACTCCCACCTCCACTATGACCGACTCCTCCTCCTCCTCCTCCTCCTCCTCCTCCTCCTCCTCCTCTTCTTTTTCTTCCTCTTCTCCTCCTCCTCTTCTTACAACATGTCTTTTTTTCCTTTTATTCTTCTATTCCTCTTCCTTGTTCTACTATAACCAATAACTTTTATTATTTCTACTTTTCCTATTATAATTATCCCCCCATCTCTCTCTCTCTCTCTCTCTCTCTCTCTCTCTCTCTCTCTCTCTCTCTCTCTCTCTCTCTCTCTCTCTCTCTCTCTCTCTCTCTCTCTCCTGCCACACATACTTTCACATCTATCTCGTTCCTCATCTTTACTCTTCGTCCTTGTACTAATACTAATAACTTCTGTTCCTCTTGCTCCTGTCACATTTTTTTTCCTCCTCCTTTTCCTCTCTTCGGGTTCTCATACTTTCACATTTTGTCTCATTTCTCATTCTCCTCCTGCTCCTCCTCCTCCTCCTCCTCGTTCTTTGCCTGCCTAGCTTAGCAGAATATAATAACAACAGGAGGAGGAGGAGAAAAAGACAAGGAAGAGGAAGAGAAAGGAAAGGAAGTAGGAAACGAAGAAGAATAGAATAAGAGGAGAAGAAGCAGAAGCAGTCACAATGAGAAGGGAATCTAACGAAAAACAACAACAATGAAGAAGAGGAAAAAAAAAACACCAGAGGAAGAAAGAACAAGAAAAAGAGCAGGAACAGGAGGAAAAAAAAGACGAAGGAAAAGAAGAAAAAGAAAAGGAAGCAACAAAAACAGAAGAAGAGCAACAGCAGGAGCAGTAGTCGTGATGTGAAGGGGAAAAAAACGCAAAGTACCTTCACCCAACAAGACGCGTTCAAGACCCATTATTTAGCCGCATGTTTGCTTATACACTGGTGACGTCACTGTCTCGCCTCCTGCCATCCCCCTCTCTGCCTCTCTCCCTCAGTCAGCACCTCACCCTTTGGTACACACACAGGAGGAGCCACAAACAAAGCTGACGAAAGGTATGCCAGGTATGAGTACAACTAGTTAGGGGAGGAATGTTTTTTGTAGAGTAGGTACTAACTTTGCTAGAAACGATGCTGATGAAAGGTATAAGAGGATGATAAGTGGTATACGAAATTAAAGGAAGTTTTTACCTCACTTCACTGCCAATGAAAGACAGGAGAGAAATGAGTGTGTGTTTACAGTTATAGAAGGTAATGAGTAAAGTAATTAGAGGAGGTACTAACTTAGCTACAAATGATGCTAATGAAAGGTATAAGGGGATGATAAGAAAATAAAGGGAATTTTAACCTTACTTCAGTGCTAATGGGAGACAGGACAAAAGTGAATAAATGTATAAAATGTTGAAGGTGATACAAAAAGTTAAAAGAAAAATAATGCCTATATGACGAAGAATAAAAATAAATATTGAATGGCTAAGAGAAAAATAATCATACATATTTAAAGGCAAAGAGGAGAAAATAAGGAAACATATTTAAAGGCAAGTATAAAAAATAAGTATATGAATTGAAAGGCTAAGGAGAAAACATGCATATTTAAAAGCTGAGATTAGACAGACTTGTAGATAGGGATAACAGGAAGGTATAGACGAACACGTTTAAATACAGGGACTGCCACGTCTATGCCTACTGGGTTCCTGCAGTTTCCGTAATGTTCTTATGGTCAATTTCTAAAATAATACTCTGAACTTCCACCAGACAATTTTTTTTTAAGTCTCGGCGGGAAACAATAGCAGTTAACGGGAAAAACGACCTGAATTGCGGTAGCTAGAAAAGGTTAATATATGTAAGTGGATCTAAATAAAATGAAAGGGCTGAAAAAAAAAAAAATGGTATCTCATTTGTTTTTGTTGTGTGGAGAGATTTGTGTGTTTACGTATTTATTTTTTAACTTCTCTTGTCAATTATGGCTCATTAAAAGAATATATTGGAGATTAGTGTGGAGTAAATATGAGATAAAACGTTGCTTAATAATACCTTAAGAAATACACGTCCTGGTTCATACTTTGTGAGGGAAAATTGACGTTCTTTCTTCATTACCTCGTAAAGGAAGTAAGTTAACTTGCTCTACCCTTTGTAAAACACGGTGGACTTCTCGGCACATACTATTTATATTTTAAAGGTGTTATTTATATTCACAGGCACAATACCAAACAATATCTTAATTACGAACACTTCAGAAGATATAAAAATTATCATTACTGTAATATTCTACTAACGAATATAAATAAATAAATAAATAAATAAATAAATAAATAATACACTCATCTAAAACATATATATATACAAGAAAAAATCCAGTGCAGTATCGATATTCACATAACGAAAATATATATATTAGACTCTTTCGCCAACAGAACTAAACTAACGCTAAACTTTAAAACATTCTTCAAAAAATATAAAACTCCGACAATAAGTACCTAGACTTACATGAAGAAAAGTTCGATTCACAAGGAAACAAAAAAAAAAAAAAAAAAAAAAAAACAAGCCTTAAAAGACCGGCTAAAAAGATATGAATCCCAGGGAAGCATCGATATTCATGAAGGAGAGAGAGAGAGAGAGAGAGAGAGAGAGAGAGAGAGAGAGAGAGAGAGAGAGAGAGAGAGAGAGAGAGAGAGAGAGAGAGAGAGAGAGAGAGAGAGAGAGAGAGAGAGAGAGAGAGAGAGAGAGAGAGAGAGAGAGAGAGAGAGAGAGAGAGAGAAAGAAAAAAAAAAAAAACCCAAGAGCAAAGTAACCTTTAAAACACCAAAATTGCAATGCATGATCGCTCTTTCTATACAAGACCACAACCAAAAATCAGAAGCACTTCCTAGATAACCTGAGTATATATATTAGGTAACTTTTTCCCTTGTCCGTTCTAGATCGCATGAAAATAACGTTAAGACTCTGACGACTGTAAAACTGAGGCGAATTCCTGAGAAGCAGCAGGAGGAGGAGGAGGAGGAGGAGGAGGAGGAGGAGGAGGAGGAGGAGGAGGAGGAGGAGGAGGAGGATGTGCGGTGGTCTATATACGGCGATAACCAACACCACCAGCACTTCCTACATAATTAAATGTGTACTAGAAAACTTTATTCCTGGCGCATTCTAGATAACACAGCGTTACATTAAGACATTCAAACTACTGTAAAACTTCAATAAATTCCTCAGTGCAGGTGTCCAGAAAAGGGTAGTACTTTCTAGATAATTAAATGTATACTAGGTACATTCTTCCTCATCCCGTTCTGCACATTACAAAATAACGATAAGACTTAGACTACTGTAAGATTGTAACAAATTCCTGAGCGGTAGTTGTTAAAAAATAAATAAGTAAAATAAATAAATAAATAAATAAAACGGAAGTGCTTTCTAGATAACTATATATGTAATAGATTTTTTTCCCTGATTCAGTCTAGATAGCGCAAAATAACGTAAATGATAATACATACACAAAAAAAAAAAAACTAACAAATTCCTGAACGGTGGCTGCTCGAAAAATGGCGCTGTTAATGATTAAATATACACTGAACAGCACTTTCCTCGCCCCCATTCTAGATTAGCGTTAAAACTAATGCTACTTTAAAAGCTGTAACAAATTTCAGAGAGGCAGGCGTACAAAAATAGCAGTGTTTTCCAGATAATTTAATATATACTAATAGTTTTTTTTTCCCTGACCATATCTAGGTGTCACAAAATAATGTTAATTCTAAAACTACCTTTAAAATTAAGAAATGCCTGTCGTGGATCTGTCTAAAAACGGCAGTATTTTCTAGATAACTACATAAATACTAGATAACATTTTTCTCCAACCCATTCAAGGCAGCACAAAATAACGTTACAACTCCGACAACTTTAAATGATGACAAATTCCTCAGCACCATCTGTTCAAGAATGGCACTGCTTTCTAGATAATTAAATATGCGCTAGGCAACTCTATTTTTTCCCCCGACCCATTCTAGACAGCACAAAATAACGTTAAAACTGAAGCCTTCTGCAAAACTGTAACAAATTCCTGAGAGCCAACAGCGGCAGGATGAACATGAGGAGAAGGAACAAGGAGGAGCAGCGGTGGTCTATATAAGGGCGGGGGAAGAAGACGGTTCGATCCTTGCATTTATATGAGCGATAAGTGACTTTTTTCCCGTGTATTTACAACCCTTAATTCTCATTCGCGGCGATGCTCCCTCTCGGCGGCCTGGGAGAGCGGGACGGCTGCCTCAGGTGAACTCGTAACTCTTCCGTAATTACAGACAGGTAAGCGTGTGTTACCGGTGAACGTGTGCACTGCTAGACTAGCTGGTTGGCTGGCTGGCTGGTTGGTTCGTTGGCGCTCTCTCTCTCTCTCTCTCTCTCTCTCTCTCTCTCTCTCTCTCTCTCTCAACATGCGAGGGGCGTGTGTGTGTGTGTGTGTGTGTGTGTGTGTGTGTGTGTGTGTGTGTGTGTGTGTGTGTGTGTGTGTGTGTGTGTGTGTGTGTGTTTATCGCATGTTTGTTTATGTGTGCCTTCTTGAAGTATAAGTGAGTGTGTGCGTGTGTGTTTCTGCCTGTCTCTTTTTCCTCCTCCTCATATCAGTATACACACACACACACACACACACACACACACACACACACACACACACACACGCACGCACACAGAGGAGAAAGCTACACACTCGCACACAAGGAAGAGGACATCCTGTTTGTATCCTCTAAATAGCTGTTTTCAACCTCCTACGGTAACCCTCCTCTTCCTCTTCCTCCTCCTCCTCCTCCTCCTCCTCCTCCTCCTCCTCCTCCTCTCCAAGCCACGACCAACCCCCCCAACCACCCACGCCTCCTTAAACCGAACACATCCCTTCTTTACTCTAACACGACCTTCTCCTCCTTCTCCTCCTTCTTCTTCTTCTTCTTCTCCCCCTCCATCCATCTTTCACCCCAACATAACCCTTTCCCTCCTCCATCATCCTCTCCCCTTCCCCACAAGTATTTTTTTTTCATTTACTCTCTACGACAACGAAGGAGGACTAGGAATGAGTTAAGAAAAAAATGAGAGAGAAAAAATGGAAGAAGGAGAAGGAGGAGGAGGAGGAGGAGGAGGAGGAGGAGGAGGAGGAGGAGGAGGAGGAGGAGGAGGAGGATAGTAAGGAAGATAATGTGTAGTTTTTATCCTTACCAGCTTCCTCTATTATTTTTTTGCTATCATCTGTACTTTCTTACTATCTTCACTTCGCATTCTCAATAGTTTACATAATATACGTAATCCAGTCTCAAAAATTTCAACCATTTTCTCTTCCAGTTCTTGTTCCTGCTTCCTCTCTTCTTTTTCCTCATCCTCCTCCTCCTTCCTCACCATCTCCTCCCCCCTTTGTATTCTTCCTCCTCCTCCTCCTCCTCCTGCACCATCTTCTCTCCATCTAACTACACAGTCTGTCCGTAAAAGCTTTATATAACCTCATCCAGATACAAAATCATAGCCATTTCTTCCTCATCTTCCTCCTCCTCCTCCTCTTCTCCATTCTTCTCGTCTTCCTCCACCTCTTCCTCCTCCATCTCCTCTAAACCTTCCTTCACCTTCTGTCCCCAAAACTTATATAACCTTATCTAGATACAAAAACCCCCTCTCTCTCCATCTCAGCATCTTCTCCTCCTCTCTTCCCTCTCCTCCTCCTGCCCTCCGTCATGCCCTAATATTAGTACCTGTGAGAAAATTCATGCAAATTTAACCACCGTGAACAAACACGTCCAAAATAAGAGAGCGAGGAAAAGAGAGAAAAAAAGAAACTGAGGAGGCCAAAATAATATGTATACACGGAAATTTAAGGCGTGAAATTTGCAGTTTCTCAAAATATTCGGGTTACCTCACAAAAATATTCATTGGGTCTCGTTGAATTTCGCCCCAAATTTGTAAAGGTTTAGATGGAAGATAAATAGAAAAAAAGAAAAGAAAATATAGATATACGATAAAGGAGTTTACTATCTTTACATGTATTAGTATATTATTATTTTTCTTCATCAGGTAGTGTACGTTGATTTAATAAGAGTTCAAAGTACGTGTGAAGGAAGGCCAAGAAAGGAAAGAAGGATTCTCTCTCTCTCTCTCTCTCTCTCTCTCTCTCTCTCTCTCTCTCTCTCTCTCTCTCTCTCTCTCTCTCTCTAAACAGGTGGGAATGACTCATAATGAAAGGTGTGCTCAGGTGTTTTGAAGTCTCTCTCTTGTCTGTGAATGGAGCGAGTTTAAGGAGAAGGAAGGAGTGAAGGAAGATACGAAGGAGGTAAAGGATAAGATTTATGGGGAAGATTAGCGTCTCTTGGGTCTTTTCTCTCCGTCCGAGCATCACTTCACACACACACACACACACACACACACACACACACACACACGGACATGCTGACACGAGGGCATTCCAGTTCCGGGTTGGGGCAGGTCAGGTGATAGCAACTCTTGCATATTTCTGTTTTTTCTTCTTTCAGTCTATCCTGCAGCGTGGTGGTGGTGGTGGTGGTGGTAGTGGTAGTCAGATGAAGGAAGGAACAGGTGGTGGTGATAGTGGCGGTTGAGGAAGGAAGGAATAGATATACAGTGAAAAATAACTACCATTAGAACTAACTAGGTAACTGATGACTTGGCTTTCTTACTTGTCCATTCCTTCTGACAACTGCTGTTATTATTATTATTATTATTATTATTATTATTATTATTATTATTATTATTATTATTATTATTATTGAATAATAAACGTCAAAAGTGAAGATCAATTATTATTCTTATTTTTATTGTTCAGTTAACTGTTATATTAATCTACCTCATAGATATATATTAGCACTGTCTTCTCCATTGATTTAAAATGAAGGTAATATTAAAGTCAGCGTCATTAATACAACAATATCTATTTGCTGCCGTCACCACCACCGCTATTACACTCACCACCAACATATTTCTCTCCTCACACACATTTTCCTTCACCACCACATTACTGAACCAACCAACATTACCACCACCACCACCACAAGCAACCATCACTACCACAACAACAAAAATCTTCTACCACCATCACCACCACCACCTGCCCCTCGCCACCATAACGGTCAAGTAAAAAAAGAAAGAAAAAAAAGAAAAAAAAAACGATACACGGACATTTTCTCTTCACCACAAACACCATCACTATCATCACCATCACATGCAACATCACTATCATCACAATCACCACTATCTCCATCACAATCAGGCCTCCTCTTCTACTACTATTCAGTCTCCACCCGTTACGCCTCCTCCTCCTCCTCCTCCTCTTCCTCCTCCTCCTCCTCCTTCTCTTCCTCCATTCCTCACACATTCTCACGCCCATCTTCCAGCATTTCCAGGAACACAGAGGGACAATAGTGCTAACCCTCGTTCGCGCAGTAAGTCGACATTCACATCTAAATAACGTGCTAATCTCTCCTTTATCGTCACTCTCTCTAAACGTTACATTTATTGCCCCTCGTCAGTATATTGCGGTTAAGAGTCAAAGTTGTGCTGTTTTCCTATGTGGTTTTCGGCTTTCAGGTTGTGGAGTTTGTGTTTTTTGCTCCATTTTTGCTTTAGGTTTTAAATTATGGATGTTAGTCCAAATATGTGAGTTTGTATTGACATGTAAAAACAGTTGAGTTGATGTGAATGTGTATGTTATTGATTTCTCTCTCTCTCTCTCTCTCTCTCTCTCTCTCTCTCTCTCTCTCTCTCTCTCTCTCTCTCTCTCTCTCTCTCTCACACACACACACACATACACACACGTGGAGCTTCAATAAAACCAAATCATTGATAAGACTTTTACATTCAGCAGACAAAAAAAAATATGTATATATAATAATAATAAATAAATAAATACATAAATAAATAAATAAATAAGGGAAAAAAATTAACACTGGACATCGTGTATCATAAATATTTTTCAATGATTTTTAATACATATTCTTTTCCTTATTTCATGCACGTTGTATTTATTTTAAGCTACCTTGTGCGTGTGTGTCCGAGAGAGAGAGAGAGAGAGAGAGAGAGAGAGAGAGAGAGAGAGAGAGAGAGAGAGAGAGAGAGAGAGAGAGAGAGAGAGAGATTTTTGCTACTTGTAATATTTCTACTACTACTACTATTACTACTACTACTACTACTACTACTACTACTACTACTACTTCCTTTCATATACCACCACTGGTACCTCTACTACAATCCTGCTACTCCTCCTCCTCCTCCTCCTACTACTCCTACTACTACTACTACTACAACCACCACCACCACCACTACTGCTACTGTTACTACAATTCCTACAGCCAGCCAGCCCTTCCACCACCACCACCTCCACCACCACCACAACGACCACCACCACCACCACCACCCGCGGCCCGACACATCACTGGAGTCACTATCTCACCACATTCATCACCACGACGTCTGATATTAACTGTTGGGAACGGCGGGGGTACTGATGCTATCCTGGCCAGGTGTGTGTGTGTGTGTGTGTGTGTGTGTGTGTGTGTGTGTGTGTGTGTGTGTGTGTGTGTGTGTGTGTGTGTGTGTGTGTGTGTGTGTGTGTGTGTGTGTGTGTGTGTGTGTGTGTGTGTGTAGGACGGGAAAGATGGATGGGTGAGGATGAGGAACTAATGTCAAGATGACCACAAGCACGAGGAGGAGGAAGAGGAGGAGGAGGAGGAGGAAAAAGAACAGAAGCAGGGTCAAGATGGAAGGAGGAAGAGGAGAAAGAAGAAGAGAAGGAGGAGGAAGAGTACGAGAAGGAGCTGGAAGAGGAGGAGGAGGAAGAGGAGGAGGAGGAGGAGGAGGAGGAGGAGGAGGAGGAGGAGGAGGAGGAGGAGGAGGAGGAGGAGAAGGAGGAAGAGGAGGAAGAATGGAGGAGGAAGATCTGGATGGTGATAAAATATGAAAAAAAATCTGAGGTAAGACAGCGGCGAGACCAACACGAGAGAGAGAGAGAGAGAGAGAGAGAGAGAGAGAGAGAGAGAGAGAGAGAGAGAGAGAGAGAGAGAGAGAGAGAGAGAGAGAGAGAGAGAGAGAGAGAGAGAGAGAGAGAGAGAGAGAGTCTTCTGGCCACTGCTCCTCTTTCTTAACTAGGAAGTGCCTCCACCAACACCACCACCACGACTACTAGAACCCTCACAACACCACCCCACAACAAAAGAAAACAAACAAGAGAAATAAAAAAAAAACACTTCAAAACACTCCCGCCTCTTCCCACACACACACTAATTACGCAAAAAAACCCACACGAGTAAAAAAATAAACCAGGTGTGCTAGACTAACCTCACCTGTGGGAGTGACCAGCCCAGTTATAATTAGCGGCTACCTGTGCGTGTCTGTGCTTCACCAGGTAAGGTCAGGTTAGTTAATTCACTGCTACATTCGTCGTCCCTTAACATTCAAAGCACCGTAAGATAATATAATATGCATGGACACACACAGACACACACATGAGAGAGAAAGAGATAACAGGAATTTGATTTTGTATTTTCTAAAACTTTAAAATGACGAGACAAGCGCAATAAATGTATAAGAAGCTGAAGGAGGTGATGAACAAAACAGCAAAAGAGAGGTATGTTTAATTTTTGCATTTTTTGAGCTATAACATTCAGAAGACCAGTGCAATAAGTGTCCCAGAAGCCTAAGATGATGAGCAAGAGGGCAAAAGAGAGAGTAAATAAGGTTAATTTTTGCATTTCCAAAGCTATAAAATTAAGAGACCATTACAGTAAGTGTGTGAGAGGATGAGGGTGGCTATAAGCAAAGTGGCTCAGTAGCAGAGGCGCAAAGGAGAACAGGGAGTCGCCCCTTTTGTACTCGTGGATGATGCCAATTCTTCGCTGCATCCCCATGCCGGGTCGTTACAAGGGCCGGTATGTAAATGCGGTGTAATGAAGTAGGAAAAGACAAGCATCTCGTTTGTGCTGCTTGGATTTAGAGCCTCCCTGACTAGTAAGTAATTTGCGGAGCGTGACGTCACTCCGAGGCGTGATGACAGGCTTCTGGCCCGCCATTACTCCCTTAATTATTTTCTTTATTGCCTCTTACTTTTATCCCATTTACATACGAGCCGTCTTGCTTTGTTATGATTCTTCTTTCATGTTTATTCAATTACTGGTTCGTGGTGTAGATTCTGATCAGTGGCGGTGCTGGGTAATCATCATTATCGCCTGCATCGCGGTGATATGTCCATCTCTGTCTGTCTCTGTCCGCTGCTTGTGTTCCCTGCTCGCTGAGTCTAATAAGAAAGACACGCCTACAAGTATCAAGCCGCGTTTTCTCCGTCTTCTTTCGAGTTATATGATTTTTGGTCTAATAGATTTCTTCTCTTTTATAAAACTCTCACGTACGCAATTGCATTCTACTGGAAATTGTATTATATGTCAACGTATTAGTTTATATTTATCATGTACGTCTTCTGTACCGCAAAATCAGCAGATAAGAAACTAAAACTGAATAAGACATGGCTTTTTTTTTTCATTTCCTCGCCCTCTTATCGCGTAATATTATTTAGAATTTATAAGAAATACCTACTCATATAAATACCACACATAATTATGACTGACGCTTTTCATAATATTTATCTCCGTTTCATACTTCTATAACAATAATAATGACAAATACTACTACAACCACCACCACTACTACTACTACTACTACTACTACTACTGCTACGACCTCTACCACCACAACCACCACTAAAAAAAACACAAAAGAAATACAAAAACAAAACAGAAAAAAAAAAACAGCCATCCACACCATTCTTCCCATCCCAAAACACCCCAAACATTCATCCTTTCATTACAAGTTCATCCATTTATTTACCTTCACTCAATCAAGCCACGCACCAACACACCAGCACGTCTCACCCTATCCAATGTAATCAACACTTGCCTTCCACCCAGTGCATTCCTTACGCCTCTGCCTCTTTGACAAACAACCTCTCACGGGCGCAGATGGCTGGCATTAACCTCCCCCGCGCTGAGCCAGTAGGAAAGAAGGGCAAAGAGGAAAAGGAATAGGATGGGAAGGAAATGCAGGAGAGGACGCGGAGAACGGAGGAGCTGAAGATGTGTAAGGGAGAGAGGAGAAGAGAGGGAGATGAAAGGTGGTGACGAGAGGGATAGGAGAGTGATATGAGAGTAGATTTTAAAGGGAGGAGAGAGAGAGAGAGAGAGAGAGAGAGAGAGAGAGAGAGAGAGAGAGAGAGAGAGAGAGAGAGAGAGAGAGAGAGAGAGAGAGAGAGAGAGAGAGAGAGAGAGAGAGAGACGAATAGAGTAAGGGGGCAAGACAAATTGAAAAAAAAAATGAAAGATAAAATATATGAATAGGAGAGAAGAAAAGAAAGCAGCAGAAAACAAGAGGAGAGGAGTGAAGGGAGAGTAGAAAGGAGGACAGAAAATAAAAAAAAATAGCAAAAAGGAAATAAAAAAAAATAATGTAGAAAACTGGAGCGAAGGAAGGATTTAAGATTACTACTACTACAAATACTACTACAATCCACTACTACTACTACTACTACTACTACCGCAACAACCACTACCACTACTACTACTACTATCACCACCACCACCAGCACCACCACTCACACTCACTAGTCATATACAACATACATACTAACAATCTAACCAGCTAATTATAATTAAACCAATTTATGACCTTTTTAGGAGCGGCATTTTAATGACTAAGATATCTTCAGTACTTCTCTCTCTCTCTCTCTCTCTCTCTCTCTCTCTCTCTCTCTCTCTCTCTCTCTCTCTAAGTAAATAAATACAGGGGAACATCCAATAAGTACAATTGTAAAAAGTTAACAGATTCTAATATTCTTATCACGAGTTTCTTAAAGGAATGAATCAGGAGCACCCCATCTTCTCTCTCTCTCTCTCTCTCTCTCTCTCTCTCTCTCTCTCTCTCTCTCTCTCTCTCTCTCTCTCTGAAGGGTTAGTCCATCATATGAATAGCCGGTCTTTCTCACTCTCCACCTTCATATCTTAAAATTAATTGCTTCTTGTTCCTTAACTCTCTCTCTCTCTCTCTCTCTCTCTCTCTGTTCTCCCTTCACCCTCCCTATACTTTCCCTCCCCTTCTCTTCCCTTCCTCTCTCCCTCCCTTCCCCTCATCTTCCCCTCCCTTCCCCTCCTTTCCTCACGCAGCCGCCCTGACAGACCCGTCATCTATACCGACCGAAAGAGTCATTAGCATATAATTAACGTAAAAGACGGTGCGAGAGAGAGAGAGAGAGAGAGAGAGAGAGAGAGAGAGAGAGAGAGAGAGAGAGAGAGAGAGAGAGAGAGAGAGAGAGAGGAGGAACGCCAGGTGAAGAAAACAACACGGGAGGAATGAGAGCAAAGCATTTTAAAGTGACGAAGAGAAGTGACTTATGGGTAGGAGAGAGAGAGAGAGAGAGAGAGAGAGAGAGAGAGAGAGAGAGAGAGAGAGAGAGAGAGAGAGAGAGAGAGAGAGAGAGAGAGAGAGAGAGAGAGAGAGAGAGAGAGAGAGAGAAAATTAGGTGTTGAGAAAGATGAGAGGCTGTGAATGGGTGAAAATAATGGGTGAAAATATAGGTTTTTAAGAGAGAGAGAGAGAGAGAGAGAGAGAGAGAGAGAGAGAGAGAGAGAGAGAGAGAGAGAGAGAGAGAGAGAGAGAGAGAGAGAGAGAGAAAGAGGGAGGTCAGAAAAACAAAACAAAAGCTGTAAAATTTATTGAAACGTAAAGATACTGTGCTACAAGAGAGAGAGAGAGAGAGAGAGAGAGAGAGAGAGAGAGAGAGAGAGAGAGAGAGAGAGAGAGAGAGAGAGAGAGAGAGAGAGAGAGAGACTAGTTTAGCCCCACGCATAACAATTAGAAGCACATATACAAGAAAATATTATAACATGCCTGCAAATACATGTACCACATACCAGCAAGTGAAGCTTAACCGAAAAAAAAAAAGAAATGATGCTTTAAATAATATTAAAAGAGAGAAGAAGAAGGGGAGTAGTAATAGAAGGAGCAGTGTTAGTAGTTGCAGTAGTAGCAGTGGTAGTAATAAGAATGGTGATAAAAATAATGATGCTAAAATCAACGTAAATTACCTAGATGGAAAATCTATTAACCTTCTGACACGTACCTTTTAAGTAGAGCTAAATTATGACTTGCTGAGAAGAATAGGAACAAGTATGATAATAATAATAATAATAATAATAATAGTGACAATAATAGTATAGTAATAATAGCATAACTATTTACCACTACCTCTTCCAACTGACCCTCCCCCCAAAAAAAAAAGGAAAAAAGTGAAAAACCAGATTGATTCTCTCTCTCTCTCTCTCTCTCTCTCTCTCTCTCTCTCTCTCTCTCTCTCTCTCACTATACAATCACACAGGAGCGAAAAAGCGACACTGGTTCACACTCTCTCAAACACACACACACACACACACACACACACACACACACACACACACACACACACAAAACCCCACCCCCTATCCCCCACCTTCCCTCCCCAGCTCTTCCCCCCCTGAAAAAAAAAATAAATAAAGAGCGGGAGAGAGAAAAGAAAAGAAAAAGTGTAGTAGTAATATTGAACCTCTGACAACCTTTACTTTTGATTTACGTCGGGTTTTCAGGACGAAGGAGTCGCGGCGGGAGGAGGATACATATTTACGGAGCATCATAAACAAGAGTAACAACGTGCACAGTATTCTTGCACTTCATAAAACTTGCCCCTTCCAGAGAAACGCCCCGTGAGGCAAGGGAAGGTGAGTGGTGGTGATGGTGGTGGTGCTGCTGATGATAGTGATGGTGGTGGTGGTGGTGGTGAGTTTGGTTTACCTATCCTGCTTCTTCTCCTCCTACTCCTCTTCCTCTTCTACGTTTCGTTCTCCTCTGCTTGGTGGTGATGGTGGTGGTGCCTTTGCTTTACTTATGCTTCTCCTCCTCCTCCTCCTCCTCCTCCTCCTCCTCCTCCTCCTTCTCCTCCTACTCCTCTTCCTCTTCATTTTCCTTCGTCTTATTGTCTTCCTCCGTTTTATCGTCTACATTTGTTATTTTCACTTCATTGCCATTTTTCATTGTTCTTTATTCCTTTATTCTTCCTTCTTGTCTTTATGATTTTTTGTAGTTCTATTTTACTATCAATTATTTATTTATTTTTTTACTATTTTATTTTTTTTTATTGTCTTCCTCCTCCTCGTCCTCGTCCTCCTTTTACTTCTCTCCTATCCCTGCTTTTCTTTTCCTCAGTTTTTACTTTTTCATTCCTCCTCCTCATCCTCCTCCTCCTCTTCCTCCTCCTCTTGCCTTTGTTTACCTGCCGGGTCAGGGGAGTTCGCCACTTCACCTCACTTACGTCTCCCGGCTCGGCCCCTGCCACACACACACACACACACACACACACACACACACACACACACACACACACACACGTGCACGTCCACCCACACTCGTCACGCTATGGATGCCGCGCCACCACGCTCACCAGATAATGTTATGCTCCACACTGCAGGCTTTGTTATACGCTCTCGTCATGTTGTGCTGCAGCCGTTAAAGGCCCGGGTTCTGAAACGCTTTGCTCTCTCACCACGAGTATTTTCAATGGCCACAATGATGACTAGCCAGGATCTCAAGAGTGTTTCTCCTGTTGATAATGTAGAAGTCTTGTTAATCTGTCACTAGAAGTATAAAAACATCCTGAAAACACGTGTAATGTCAACTAGGGTCTTTTGAAACGAGTGGGGATGCTGTGCTTAAGTTTTCAGAATATGGGACAATATGTTAGACTATACACTCCTTACTCCTCCTGTACACCTTTATTATATTAGCATGATTTATGGAGACATGACTTTTGAACGTAGGGAAAGCTACAGAAAGCCAGCAGGTCTACACATGACAGTCCTTGTATCTCTGTTATATATACATACATACCTATATCCATCTATCATCCTTGCCCATAAATTCAAATACTAGCCCTGGAAAGCCTCCTGTTAACTCACTAACAAGCTGATCAGTGAGTCGATTCCATTCATCTTCCGCTATACTCTTAAATGATTAACGGTGAAGGAGTATTGAAATTTGTGCTAATAGGTTCGTTACCCAAGAACTTTCAACATTGAGATTAAGGGCAAAATAAATATTCGAAAGTGTGGTGATGTATCTGTTATCTAAGGACTTTAAAACTACCCTAAACACCCTAAACACACCTTTTTTTTTATTATTTCGGCTTTTTTCTTCCCTCTTGTTGCCCTATTCCAGTGTCACTTACATAAAAAAAAAAATAAAAGTACTCACAGAGACACACAAGTCACACATCACCACAATAACTCACACACACACAGCAACCATACCGTATACAAACACAACATTACCACCGCCACCACTACCACCACCACCAACAGGGCATCTCCACCACAAAGCCTCATTCAAGGACACCCACGCCCAATACGTCACAGCAAGAGCACACACACACAAAACACAGTCCACTTACATCTCCATCTTCCCTGAAACATGTGCCTTCAGTTCGCTTCATGCATAAATATATCTTGTTTTATCACACATGGGAAGGAGACGGATGGATCGAGGCCTGCACGGTGGCAAGGAAAAAAAAAAAAAAGGAAAAGAAAGACAAAGATAAATGGGATGGGAAAGAAAAAAAAACAAGTAAGGAGGAAAGTTTCAGGTCTTATAGAAAAAAAAAATAAGTAAATAAATGGATAAATAAATCGCAATATAATTGAATATATAAGTAAATTAACCGGCTGCTTGATTTGCTACCGTACGACACACACACACACACACACACACACACACACACACACACACACTAGTAGTAGTAGTAATAGTAGTAGCAGCAGCAGTAGTAGTAGTAGTAGTAGTAGTAGTAGTAGTAGTAGTAGTAGTAGTAGTAGTAGTAGTAGTAGTAGTAGTGGTAGCAGCAGCAGCAGGAATAGTGGTAAAAAAATACCCGGAAATTCCAAACAGACACAAAAAAAATACACCTACACACACACACACACACCTACACACACACACACACACACACACACACACACACACACACACACACACACACACACACACACACACACACCACTACACAAGCAGACTCAGGATTATGTATTCCAGCGGCGCCACTGACTGACTCCTTCACTCCCCCGCTGCGTGGCTCGACAACACGTAATATATATACTTGTGTTCCTCAACCCTGCTGCTTCGCCTTGTCGTGAGGGTAAGCTCCTGGCCACTCATTTGTGCACCCAGGAGATTCATAATAGCAATGATAACAATAATAGTAGTGGTGGTACGAGTAAAAGACGTGTTAGCAGCAGCATTAGAAGTAGTAATGATGCTGATTGCTCCTGCTCTTGCTGATAGGGATGGTCATGGGGAAAAAAAAAATAATAAGGAATGCTAAGAAGACGAAGAAGTAGGAGGTGTGTGTAGGTAGGTACTAAGTGGTGTAGTAGTGGTGGTGGTGATGGCGGTGGTGATGGTGGTGTGGGGAGAGGAGGAGGAGGAGGAGAAAAAAGGCGAACAATATTACGATAGAAGAGAAATTGAAATAAAAAAGGTATAAAACAAGTGAAAAACATACGAAAGAAAAAAATAAATAAAAACAAAGCGACCAAGACATGTCAATAAATAAAGAAAGAAGATTAAATGGGCGTCTCCCTATCATTAGAAACCTGACAACACGCACACACGCACACACACACACGCACACGCACACACACACACACACACAAACACACACACACTAAGAAAAATATGCCTACATTAGAATCACAATACAAATGATTGCCAAGTATTACAAAACACCATTGAGAGAGAGAGAGAGAGAGAGAGAGAGAGAGAGAGAGAGAGAGAGAGAGAGAGAGAGAGAGAGAGAGAGAGAGAGAGAGAGAGAGAGAGAGAGAGAGAGAGAGAGAGAGAGAGAGAGAGAGAGAGAGAGAGAGAGAGAGAGAGAGAGAGAGAGAGAGCATTAAAGGTGTTTCTGCGGCCTTAACGCACCGCTGCCCCGACCTTACTCTCATGTCACAACCTAACATATTGCCTCCTCCACTTCTCCCTTTGTTCTCTCTCTCTCTCTCTCTCTCTCTCTCTCTCTCTCTCTCTCTCTCTCTCTCTCTCTCTCTCTCTCTCTCTCTCTCTTGCTCATCTCCGTCTCTCGCCTTCACTTCCTCACTTTTTTATTCTTATATCGTTCCCCTTCTCCTCTTGAGCTTCTTTTTTCTTCTCCACTTCTTCTTCTTCTTCTTCTTCCTCCTCCTCCTCTGTTTCATCTCTTTCATCCGTAACCTTCATGTTCTCACTTTTTACTATCTTATTACTTCCTTTCTCCTCTTCAGCCTAGTCCTCTTTAACCTCTTGTTTCTCATTTTTCCTCCACTGCTAAACTGCTTTATTCTTTCATTGGTCCTTTCCTTCTCCTCCTTTTCCTTCTCCTCTGATTTATCCCCTTTATCCCTGACATTAATTTCTTATTTCTCACAATTCATCTTTTCTTTCTTTCTTTTAAACACCTCCTCCTTTTTCTTTTCCACCTTTTTTCTTCCTCTATTTCATGTCTTCATCCTAACCTTGTTTTTTTTTTCGTTTCATATTGTGTAAATACCTTCCCTTCCTTTTTTAATTGTTATTTTTTTATTATTATATTGTGTAACTAGCTTTATTTCTCCTTTCTCAAATTCCACCACTTCCTCCTCCTCCTCCTCCTCCTCCTCCTCCTCCTCCTCCTCCTCTTCTTCCTCCTCCTCAGTGTTCTTTTCTTAAACTTTGCTCTCCTTTTATCTCCAACTCATCGAATTTGTAGTGGTAGTATAGTCACACAGACAGTTTCGTTACCATTAGTAGGGCTGTTGCTGTCTGTTTTTTTCTCTTTGTGTTCTTCTTTCTCTTCCTCCTCTTTTTTTTCTTCCTCCTCTGTTTCGCCTTCTTCAGCGCCTCGTACACGGCCAGTCTTTAGAGATTCTCGCCAGGGGACTTGTTGACACTGATCACCTGGGACACAGTGGATGCGCTGGCCAGTTTGTTGTCCATCCTACTCTACAGTGTGTCCTCTCTTCCTCTTCCCTTATGGCAGGCCCAGTATAATTTATTCTTCCATTTGTTGCTGTTATGCTTGGTTACTTTTATTCCTTTTTCATATGATTTTCCTTTTCTTATTGTTGTTGTTGTTGTTGTTGTTGTTGTTGTTTTGTTTTCTTTTACTTTTCCTTCTTTTCTTTTTTTTTCTTCGTCTTCATTCTCCTCTCTCTTTTTCTAATTATTTCTTGTTGTCGTGGCGATCCTCCTCCTCCTCCTCCTCCTCCTCCTCCTCCTTTGCCTCTTTCTCCTCCTCTACTGTCCTCTTCATCTTCTTCTACTTCTTTTTAAAGGAGACTCAGAGAATAGTTAATTGAGCTTTTTGTTGCTACTGAGGTTATTTTTCTTCTTGTGTCTCTTATCAATATTAGCGAATCTTTCCTTCTTTCTTTAATTTGATGCGTCTCTTCCTCTTACACATAATTAGGTGAAGGGTTTTTGTTTACATTTGTATTAATTAATGTTTATGCTATTGAAATTATCTCTCTCTCTCTCTCTCTCTCTCTCTCTCTCTCTCTCTCTCTCTCTCTCTCTCTCTCTCTCTCATACATATTGTCCACATTCACTATTAATTAGCTTCATTTCTTATTAAACCTACTGCTGCTTTTGTTTCTGCTATTACTACTACTACTACTACTACTACTACTACTACTACTACTACTACTACTACTACTACCACTACTATTACTACTACTACTACCACTACTACTACTGGCAGTAATAAAGGAACAGAATGAAGACGACAACGTACAAGGAAGAAGGTAGCAGTAAAAATTTAAGTGTGCACAATTTATGGGAGAGAGAGAGAGAGAGAGAGAGAGAGAGAGAGAGAGAGAGAGAGAGAGAGAGAGAGAGAGAGAGAGAGAGAGAGAGAGAGAGAGAGAGAGAGAGAAAGCCCCCCAGACAGAACAAAGCCGTGTTGCTGCAGCTCAACACATGTTCTGCCAATCTTGCGGCGTCACCCTCCTCTCCCCTCCTTCCTGCTGACGGCGCCGCGGGAGGCCTTTGAGGCGCGGCCCTTGGGGGGAAGGCAGCCTGTCAGCACGCACTCCTGGGAAGCTCAGACCCAGGGAGGATGAAAAATAGCACCAGAAAAATGAAGCGCAACAAGTAACATGAAGGAGGAAACTGCGCCCTTCTCTCATGTATTTTGCCTGAGCATGGGAGGCGTGTGGGGGCGTGGGGAGGTGTGTGGGTGGGTGGATGGCGAGGATATGTCGAGGTGTTCCAAGGATGGGGTGTGTAAGATGGGGAGGGATGGAAAGGGTGGGGCAGTGAAGGATGGTGTCTGAAGAAGGATAGCTGTGGTGGAGGAGAGGAGCGAGGGATGAGATGGATGGTGGTGGTGGGTGAGGGATGCTGCATGGGCGTGTCCTGGCATGGGTGTGGGTGCTGGTGGTGGCGTGAAGCGATGGTGGTGTTGGAGGAAAAGTGGTGGACAGGAAAGAATGTAATTTTTCCTTTTAATTTTGGGTATTCTTTGATAAAACCTGCTTCTGTCATTACTGTCAAGGTAAATCGACTGGCAGGGTATTTCTTTTATAAACGTACGTGAAAGGATCGCTGGCATCACTTAACCTATACAAGAGTTCATGATGTACATTAGTTTGATTATAACATACAAATTTATAAAGATTTGCTCGCAGGGAAATGAATGAAAAAAATAAATAAATAAAATAAACGCAAATGATCAAATTGGGAGAAGGAATAAATACTAGGACTCTGTTAAATAAACGTTAAAGAAATGAAAGGGACTGGGAAAGGATGAACTAGTAAGACAAAACAAAATAAGATGTAAAAAAAGTAAGAAAAGAAAAGAAGAGAGAAACCGAGGAAGTAGGATAAAGGAGACGCAGATGAAAGACGAACAAAAGGACAACAGAAAGAAATAAAGAACAGGAGGAGTGATAAATATGAAAGATCGATGGAAGGGGAGAGAGAAAGAGAGAGAAATGGCAAGGAAGGAGAATAAAATAAATATAAAAATGAGAACAACAAGAAGAATGAAACTGAAAAAGGAAGAAGAGGAGTCAGAGAGAGAGAGAGAGAGAGAGAGAGAGAGAGAGAGAGAGAGAGAGAGAGAGAGAGAGAGAGAGAGAGAGAGAGAGAGAGAGAGAGAAAGGAAATGATACAAAGACAGGAGTGGAGGAGGAAGAGAAGAAGAAGAAAGAGGAGGAGAGAAGTGAGAGAAAAGAGAGAGAGAGAAAAAAAAAATGTCGGGTAGTCTTCAAAGAGAACCAGAAATTGACTTGTGCGTGAGTAAGGAATATAATCTGCATGAGGAGAGCTGCTTGTACCAACGTGTTTACCGCTCGAACCTCCTCCTGCGGAATACTTTTAGGCTGGAGACCCTTCCCTTAATAGTTTTTAAAAGGGAACCGGAGTAATACGTTTATTGAGTTTACGGATAATAAAGTGACGTGAAGTTTCGGTTTCACTCTTGATTTTTCTTTTGTATTTTAACTTTGAGAGAACGTGATGCTATTTGAAACCGGGGAGAGAAAAATAAATGTTATATAAAAATGTATTCATGATTTTTGTTGTTTCATTTCTCTGGGGTATGTGAGGGAAGGGAGGGAAGGGAGGGGAGGGAGGAGGAGGGAGGGAGGACGATGGGGAGATAAGAGAGGGAGGGATGGAATGTGTAGGCATGAAGACTCCTCCTTCCTCCCTCCTTCCCTCCCTCCCCATTCCTTTTTCTAATCTCTCTCTCTTCTTTATTTTATTGTCCTTATTACTTCTATTTCCTCTTCATGTTCTTCTTTCTACTCCTCCTTTGCCCACTTTTAGTTTTTTTTTCTCTCTCTCTTACTTCTCTCACTCTTCGTCTTCCTATCTCATTCCCTTCTTCCATCCCTTTTTTTCTAAACTCTCTCCCACCTTATTTCTTGTCCCCTCTCTGTTTCCTTTGCTTGTCCTTCATTTAATTTCTTCTTCGTTCACTTTTCTCTTTTCTTTCTTACTTTTCTCACTCCACCTTCGTCCTCTTTAATCTTTTCCTACTTCTCTGCTTCTCCTATTTCAACACGTCTTTCCTTCATCTCCTCTCCAATTGATTATCTTCACCTTCCTATCTCAACATCATTGCTCTGTTTCTTTCTCTCCTTTCCTACACATTTAAATTCATTATTTTCTCACCTCTTTCCTTCTCTCATCTTATTTTCTTCCCCTTATTGCTTTATCTCACTACAACTCCTTCTCCACCTCTCCCTGTCTTCCTTCTCGCCTTCTCCTCCTCCTCCTCCTCCTCCTCCTCCTCCTCCTCCTCCTCCTAACCTCTTGGAGAAACGGGAACTGACTGCATCTCGTAAGTTAAGAAGAAAATAACAACAACACAAGGACAATTAAGCGACATTAGCGCTGACAACGCCATAGATAACACACACACACACACACACACACACACACACACACACACGTTTATATACACACGCCAATCTGATTCGTTTTTTTTTTCTTTTTTTTTTTTGTCGGGTTAATCAGACAGACAGACAGACAGACAGACAGACTCGATTGCCAGCTTTCCCGAAGCCTCCCTACTCGAGTCCCCCATTAAATATATACAATACGAGAGAAAACGAGAAGAGCAACATCAGCATCTCGAAAGGGCAGGTCAGTCGGGGCCCCCTCACTCACTGCCCTGCCCTCCTCCCCTCCCTCTCTCCCTTCCTCCCTCCCTCGTGTCCCCTCACCAACATCCCTTGCTTAACCCAGCTTTTTTTTTTTTTTTTTTTTTTTGTCTGCCACCTTCCTTCCCTTACTCCATTTTCCTCACTTACTCTCTCCTTCCTTTCCTTCCTTTACTCAGTGTTTTCTCTCCTCCTCCTCCTCCTCTCAATCCGCCTCTTTCATTTTTTTTTTGTCATTTTTTTTTGTCTTCCTCCTTCCCTTCTTCCTTTTTCCTCACTCACTCCCTCCTTCCATTTCTTTCCTATCTTTCTTGTTTATCTCTCCTTCCTTCACTCACTGTTTTCTTATCTTCTCTCTCTCTTTCTCTTTCCTTTACTCTTCAGCCTGATTTATTCGTGTTCCTTTCCTTCTTCCTCTTCTTCCTTATCTCTTATTCATTATTCGTTTTTTCTCTCCCTTCATTTCCCTTTTCTTGCCTCATCAGCCTTCCCTTCCTTTCCTATCACTCCTCCCATCCTCTTTCTCACTCAGTACTTACCTAATTTTTTTCTTTCTTCTACCTTCTTTTCATCGCTTTCTCCTTCCAGTCTTACGGAAAAGAAAACTACTACTACTACTACTACTACTACTACTACTACTACTACTTCTACTCTTCCACTATCTCATTGCCTCCTTGCCTAACGTATCGTCTCTCCATTTCCTCCCTATTTTATCTCCATGGCTTACCTGACCTAACCTAAACTAACCCAACAGAGAGATAAATACTACTACTCCCTTCTACTTCTACTCTTTTCTTCTTTTTTAACTTTGCAGCTGGCGCCAAAAGGGAGGACCTACAACTTCTACTATTATTTCTCCTCCTCCTCTTCCTCCTCCTACTACTATTACTACTACTAATACTACTACTACTACTGGTGCTGCTGCTACTACCCCTGCAGGTGCGTGGGTGTTAATGGTCATCCTCGCCGCGCGGTCGTACATCAGGTTAATTAAGAGCACAATATAGACAGTCATTTATCACCCAGACCACACGCCCTACCTGGTTGTTTGTTCGACTCACCTATCCTAACTTTATCTGGTCTCTCTCTCTCTCTCTCTCTCTCTCTCTCTCTCTCTCTCTCTCTCTCTCTCTCTCTCTCTCTCTCTCTCTCTCTCTCTCTCTCTTCGTCCTTCTTTGTACCTCTTCTCCTAAACTTTACCATTCATTTTCTTTTCTCCTCTTCCTGCAGGGATTAGAAATTTTTGTTGT
>NC_087154.1:37952026-37959526 GCF_035594125.1 Scylla paramamosain
ATGGTCATACAAACACACTTATGACCGTAAGATTGTGTTGAGAATGAAAGAGAACCTAGAAGAGGAGGAGGAGGAGGAAGAGGAGGAGGAGGAGGAGGAGAAGGAGGAGGAGGAGGAGAAAGAAGATTATAGAACAAGACAATATAAAGTGAATGAATATATGCCATGAATACGAGAGAGAGAGAGAGAGAGAGAGAGAGAGAGAGAGAGAGAGAGAGAGAGAGAGAGAGAGAGAGAGAGAGAGAGAGAGAGAGAGAGAGAGAGGGCGTGGCCGAGGTCAAGCAGCAGGTCACGGCCTCTCAGGAGTACGAGGTCACGTCGGACAAGGAATATGACCTCTCTCTCTCTCTCTCTCTCTCTCTCTCTCTCTCTGGCTTTCGCAATTCTTAACTCAGGAAAGACCTACGTTCCTCCCTCCTCCTCCTCCTCCTCCTCCTCCTCCTCCTCCTCCTCCTCCTTTTCCTCCTCCTCCTTTTCCTTCTTCCTTCATCATCCTACAATGCCAGTCGTTCCTTTCCTCTCTCTCTCTCTCTCTCTCTCTCTCTCTCTCTCTCTCTCTCTCTCTCTCTCTCTCTCTCTCTCTCTCTCTCCCCCACAAATTAAATCTCTAGGACCAATAAGTCTGCCGTAGTTAGCTTGCTCTTCGTTTGTGTTCCCCAGTGCTCTGTAACGGGGCGGAAAGATCCCACACAGTCCTGCTGACCTGACCTTTGACCTTAAGACACCCACGGAGGTCAAACATAACCTTGGGAGAGTTAAAATCCTTATGTGCTGAAAGGCAGGGAGACGGAGAGAGGGAGAGGAGAGGGAGAGGTGGTGCGAAGGAGAGGAAAAGAAGAGTGGGAGAGATAGAGAGAAAAAGTCTTCCTCTCTCACTCTCTCTCCCAAGTGTCACAAGAGTGGTTGCCTAATGGAGGGAGAGAGAGAGAGAGAGAGAGAGAGAGAGAGAGAGAGAGAGAGAGAGAGAGAGAGAGAGAGAGAGAGAGAGAGAGAGAGAGAGAGGAGATGAGAGAGAGAGAGAGAGAGAGAGAGAGAGAGAGAGAGAGAGAGAGAGAGAGAGAGAGAGAGAGAGAGAGAGAGAGAGAGAGATTATCACCATAAGGATCAGCCTCAAAAAGACACGTCCATCTCTTTAACTTTAAGAAGCGTGATGAAGTCTTCCTTCCTCCCTCCTACTTCCTTCCTTCCTTCCCTTCCTCCCTTCCCTCCCTCCCTCCCTCCGTCCCTCTTTCCCTCCTCTTGGTCCCTTAAGATCAAGGAAAATATTTTAAAGAAGAGACAAAGAGACCTAAAAAGAATATTAGAGGAGGAGAGAGAGAAAGAAAGAAAAGAGGAGGAGGAGGAGGAGGAGGAGGAGGAGGAGGAGGAGGAGGAGGAGGAGGGCGACCTTGAAGGAAAGGGAAAGGTGCGAGAAAGAAAGAAAGAATTAAAGGTTGTGATTTTAAACAAAGGGAAGACGAACTGGAAGGAAAAGAGGAAGAGAAGGAGAAGGAAGAAGAGTAACGAAGGACAGAAAGGAGAATAAGAAAAAAGAAGGAAAGAATGAAGGAAAAGAGGAAGGAAGAAAGAAAGGAAGGAAGGAAAGGAAGGAGCAGAGAAGGAAAGAAACAAGGCAAACGAGTCAAGATGATAAAGAAGAGGAGATAAAGAGGACGAGATAAAAAAAAAAGGAAAGAAAGATTTATGGTAATTTTATTTCTTCAAAGCTTTGCATCACTTCTTTTTACGTGCTCTTTATGTAACGTCTCTCTCTCTCTCTCTCTCTCTCTCTCTCTCTCTCTCTCTCTCTCTCTCTCTCTCTCTCTCTCTCTCTCTCTCTCTCTCTCTCTCAACTAATACATCCCATCATGGAAAGTTTTGTGTGGGAGAGAAAAAAGAATATATTCCTTAAACAAAGAAGACAAAGGGAGGAGAAGGTGGTGGTGGTGGTGGTGGTGGTGGTGGTGGTGCTGGTGGAAGGCCATAGAGAAGAGTGGAATCGAAAACAAAGGGATAATTAATAACAGGGAAGGGAAAAAGGAAAAATGAGGAAGGTGGAAGGAGATAAAAAGCGATAAACAGTGGAGGAAGAGAAAGGTGATAAAGATAATGGATGTAATGGATGGAATTTGTGCGATAATGGAATAAAGGAGAGAGAGAGAGAGAGAGAGAGAGAGAGAGAGAGAGAGAGAGAGAGAGAGAGAGAGAGAGAGAGAGAGAGAGAGAGAGAGAGAGAGAGAGAGAACCGGAATGCAAAGGAGGATTACATTAAGAACCAAAACAACATGCAAGGAAGAAGGAAAGAAGAAAAAGAAGAGGGAAGAAGAAAAGAGGGAAAAAAAGGGAAAGGAGAAAGAAATTACTCCATCTTCTTCTTTTTCTTCTTTGTTAACCTTTTTCACGAACGGCAGATAGGAGAGTAAAGAAGAAAATAGGGGAGACTGAGGAAGAGAAGATAAAGCGAAAAAAAGAAGAAAAATCAGAGAAAAAGTAAAGTAAAAAAGAAAAAACAGAAGCTGACAAAGAACAACAACAAAAAAAAATAAATAAAACAACAATGACAATGAAAGAAAGGAAAAAAAATAAAAGGAAAAAAAGGGAGGAAGTAAGACAGCAAAGAGAAAAAAAGAAAGGCCGGAAAAAAGAGAGAGAGAGAGAAACAAAAGAAATGCTAAGCAGGAGAGATGGAAAGGAAGATGAATGGAGAGAGAAAAGCAAGGATGAAATATATCAGATGTGGGTAGATAAGAATTGAGAGAGGCCAGGGAAAAAAAATGTAAAGGAGACAGGAGGAGGAGGAGGAGGAGGAGGAGGAGGAGGAGGAGGAGGAGGAGGAGGAGGAGGAGGAGGAGGAGGAGGAGGAGGAGGAAGAAAAGGACTGAAGAACGAAGAACAATAAATAGAAGAGAGAAGAGAAACAACATAAAGGACAAAAAAAAAAAGAAAGGAAACAAACAAAAAGATAAAAACGAATAAAATGAAGAAAGGAAGGAAGAAAAGTATGAAATTATAGGAAGAGAAGGAAGGAAGGAAGGAAGAAAGGGTAGAAGTTGCAACACTCGCAAAGTAGATAGAAGGAAGGAGAAAGGGAAGAGAGGGAGAGAAAAAAAGAGAGGAGGAAAGAGGGAGGGGGAAGAGATAGCGTGAGGGACGAGCTCTCCCTCGGAAGTAAGAGTTTAATCTCCCGCTTTCATCGACGGAGAAAATGAGAAAAAGCGCAATGAAAATGTTCTGATAACGAGCAGCACTCATTCACGAGAGAGAGAGAGAGAGAGAGAGAGAGAGAGAGAGAGAGAGAGAGAGAGAGAGAGAGAGAGAGAGAGAGAGAGAGAGAGAGAGAGAGAGAGAGAGAGAGAGAGAGAGAGAATGTAATCGTAATTTGTCTATAGCTAGCAAGAAACAACACAAAAATGTACTTCCTTTGTGTGTGTGTGTGTGTGTGTGTGTGTGTGTGTGTGTGTGTGTGTGTGTGTGTTACCCCTCCAGTGGGCCACAGGTGAGCGGGTGGACACACCTGAGTAATCAACACAAAACATTTTCCTTTTGTATCCCACGATCTTATATAAAACGGTGCGGGGTGTTGTTGTTATTGTTGTTGTTATACTTATTTTGGTAGTAGTAGTAGTAGTAGTAGTAGTAGTAGTAGTAGTAGTAGTAGTAGTAGTAGTAGTAGTAGTAGTAGTAGTAGTAGTAGTAGTAGTAGCTGTAGTTGTAGTCACTGTAATAATATCCTATACATTTACAAATACTGGTTATTCATATTATGCAGAGAAAACTTAATTTTGTATTCGAAAACTTATTTAGTCATGCATTACAACACACAATAACAAACCAAAACACTCATTCAGATGCGGTACATCACAAAGCATACGTAGCTACACCTTAAAACACAATGGCTGCAGCTTAAACGAGACAGTACATTAAAAGATGGTGATAGAAGTACAATCTTGTATTCCTTCATGCAAATTCCAAAGGTCCTGATCCTCCTCACATTCTGCTTCCCTCCTCCTCCTCCTCCTCCCCGCGCTGTCCTGAACGTCTCCATGCAGTGTGTTATCTCATGTCCAATGCTGCGTGTGTGCCTTGCAACGCCCACAGGTGACCTCGACGCTCGCTACGTGACTGTGTTTTGTGCCATGTCTGTGTCAACCTGTTTTTTCCTCTGCTTTTATCTTATGCATGAAGGAGAAAGAATTAGGACAGGGAGAGCTTTGATACCCTGTGATATTGGCTTAGTTTTATTATTATTTCTCTTTATTTCCCCTATTGGTTTTGTGTTATGCATTGAGTATTTTTTTCTTCAAATTTTCTGTTTCTTTAAGCATGAAAGAGAAGGAATGAGGAAAGGAAGAGCTTTGATACCTTATAACGGTGTTGCTGTACCCTTTTTTTGTTGACAGGGCCACATCAGATGGTCAATGTGTGATGAGAGACTCGTATTGTCTTTAACGTGAATATGCTTAGTAATTAATCTGTCCTCACGACGACGTGCAACCTCTGTGACCACGAGCCATCAACTGACCGTAACTGTCAACAGCCGAGTCACATCAACAAAATCAGCGAGGCTCGGCAGCCAGCACTCTGCCGCTATGAATGTACCTCAGGCCATTGTGGTAGGCTCACTAGACATACCAGATGTGGTTTATCATTATAATACTTAAATATAATATAAAGTTCACCTACACTTTTAATGATATGTAGTAATAGCTCCATATCAGTAAAATTAAAAGTGAACAAATAGTATTATGACAATAAGGTATAACAAAGGGAATTTTTTCGTTACTTGCTGAAGGCCGCATTAGACTTCCTTCAGGGTCACATCTGGCCTTCAAACAGTGATTTGAACATCCCTGCCCTATAATGTTTGTCTAATTCTATTCTTACTTCTTACATCGGTTTAGTACTGTATCCGTTTAGTGTCATGCATCCGGTACTTATTTTCTATTTTCTTATTTGAGTTTATCCTTATACTGAAATCTTGACACCTGAGTTTAGCCTTGAGATAAATATTCCTCAATACAATTTCTTTTCCTAAACACGTTCTATTCCTGGCTAGTATTTCCCTGGTATCCTTCGTGTTATCAGTGCAGCCCCTTGGTTTCTTCCTTCCTAGTGTTTTATTGCCCTCCCTTTACCCTTGGACTTCTCAATACTATTCGTGACGTTCAATCTTCTAAACACGTCTCATTCTTGTCTGGAGTGTTTCCTTGATATCACACACTCTCATTTCTTCCCTTTGCTCTTCTCTATTCTCTTTTTCTCTGCACTTTATTACTCTTCTTTCTCCTCTATCCCTCAATTCTTACCATGTGTATGTTAGTTTATTTCTTTTCGTCTCGCATTAATTTTATCATCGCTCTCGTTTTAATTAGGTTTGATTTTTTTTTTTCAGGGAGAGAGTTTGTGTACTTATTTCAGATTTTTCCCTTCCATTCTTATTTTCGTGTGATGTCTTATTTTTCTCTTCCTCTGTAACTTTCTCTGCTTCATAAATTTTACTTTTTTTTTTACATACTAACATTATTAACATTTTATCTTTCCTGCCTTTCTTTAGTTTCTCTTCGTTCTCCTTCCTAATTTTCTTTGTGTGTACGTTATTATACGTCTTTCTCCTTCCTTCCCTTCTAATAACCTTTAAATTTTTTGTGTGTCTACGTTATTATCGCTCGTTCTCTTCCCTTTCTACTTCCAACATTTATTACTTCTTTTCCTGTCTTTCTAAACAACTTTTTTTTCCTTTTCTTTCCTTTTTCTTTGCATGTGTGCGTAATTTCTCTTCGTTCTCCTTCGCTTCTAGTTTCATCCTTTAGTTCTTTTGTGTATAGTTTATTTTTTTCCTTCTGCTCCTTTCTTTTTTCTAAACACCTTTCCTTCTTTCTGATTTTTTATTGTATGTTTGTATGTACGGTATTATTCTTTATTCTCCTTTACTTCCACGTCCGTCCTTCACTTCCTTGGTAACCTGTGTATAGATTATTATCCTCCTTTTCCCTTCTTCCCTTCTAAACGTATTTCTTTTCCTTCTTTTGTATGTACGCGTTATTACTGTTCGCTATCCTTCATTCCCACGTCCCTCCTTCACTTCCTTGGAACCCTGTGTGTAGTTTGTCACCCTTTGTTCCTTTATTCTTCCTCCCTTGATATGACCCTTGTACGCCTCATTACGGGAATCATGTGAGTCTGTTCCAACATGTGTTACTCGTATGGCGTCCCCGTCCCTCCCTCCTCTGGTCTCCTTCCTCCTCCTCTGTTTCTCTTTCTCTCTTTCATTTCCTTTCCATGTCACGCTTTTCACTCTTTTGTTTCCATTCGGTCTTGCGCATGATTCGATTTTAACCTTGAGTCTTTTGCCTGTTTGTCTGTTTGTGTGTTTATTCGTTCTCATTCTCTTTTCTCTCTCTCTTTCTGTCCCTTTATTTTCGTCACTTTCTCCGTATTCAAACTTCCTTTGTATTTCTAGTATTGTCCATTTTATTATCTTTTCCTTCTCAAATTGTTTCCTTGTTCTGGTTCAGTCTTACATTTTTTTTTCTTCATTTTCACTGGTGTTATAGTTTTCACTTCTACATTGCTTTATTTTCGTTACTTTCTCCTTTAATTCCTACCTTGCAACTCTTATTAGTGTTCAGATTACTCTCTTTCCCCTTCGTCTAAATTGATTCCCTGTTCTTACTTGTCCATGCAATCTTGTCTTTATTTCCCTCGTGTTACAGTTTTCATTCCTGCATTGTTTTTCTATTTTTTTTTTTAGCTACGTTACTTTCCCCTTCATTTTCAGCCTTGCAAGTCTTATTACTATCCATATTATTATCTTTCCTTTCGTCTAAATTAATTTCCTGTTCTTCCCTGTCCATACAATCTTGTGTTTATTTTCCCTCATGTTACAGTTTTCATTCCTACGTTGCTTTACTCACGTTACTTTCCCCTTCAAAATCAACCTTGCAAGTCTCATTACTGTCTACATTACTGTCTCTTTCCCTCCGTAAACTGTTTTCATGTCCTGTCAGTCTTTTCTTAATATCTGCTGTGTTACAGTTCTCCAAATTTCATTCGTATCACTTTCTCCTTTAAATATCAAACTCTAAACTCACATTATTCCCCGCATTATTATTTTCCCTTCAGTAAACTTTTTTCCTCTGTTCAGGCCAAACCACAAAGTCTTGTAACCTTCAAATATCACTTTATTCTCCCCCTCCTTCTATTCCTGTGGTGACTTTTCCCTCTCCATCTCTTACGTACAAACTCGCGTGTTCCTCCCTTACTGAAGCTCCGATCGACCCAAATCCCAAAGCCTTGTAACCTTCAAATATCACTTTATTCCTCCCCTCCTCCTGTTCTTGCGGTGACTTTTCCTTCCCCCATCTCTTACATACATACATACGTGCTCCCCTCCCCCTCGCCCTTAATGAAGCTCCGTTCTAGTTCCGTCCCGAGCCTCACCTCCGACCCTCGCGTTGCCTTAAGAAGAGAAAGATTCGCAGGATTATAAAATGGCACGGAAATCGCTAATCGCCATCAAGA
>NC_087154.1:37964526-37987026 GCF_035594125.1 Scylla paramamosain
GAAAGGAAATAAATGTTGAATAATCTAATTTGTTCACTAGGCGGCATTAAGAAAGTTTTCCCTTCCTCAATCGCTTCATCTCTACATCTCTCCATCTTTCCTCCTTCACCAGTAATAAAACTCAACTCTCCACCAAGAAAGTATATATATGTACCTCCTCCACCACCACCACCACCACCACCACCACCACCACCACCACTACCATCACCACCATCACCACCACCTGCTTGCTAACTGGGGCCAAGAAAAAAATGGTAGAAAAAAAAGGAGAAAAATTATAAATATACTACAACGTGGCTTGAATTCTAGTGTGCATCGTTACTATGTTAATGAAGATGCTGTTCTTGTTCAGCCGCAAGAAATCCACTGCACAGGACGAAGAAAGGGGAGGAGGAGGAGGAGGAGGAGGAGGAGGAGGAGGAGATGCGAAGTCTTCTCTCTGTTTCACATTCTTTCCTTAAGGGAGAAGAGACAAGGAAGAAAGAAGTAGGAAAGAAGAAAAAGGGAACAAGAACGGAATAGAAAAAAAGGAAAGAAAATAGGAAGAAAGGAAAGAGGTAGGAGAGAAGAATATAAGTAAAGGGAAAGAAGGAGGAAGAGGAGGAAAAGAAAAAGAGAATAAGTAGAGAGGGAGAAGGAAAGACAGTGGCAAGGAGTGAGAGGGAGAGGGAAGGAGAGGGGAGGAGAGGGAGGGAGCAAGAAGGATTTATCGCCAGTAATGTTGGGATTGTGAGAGGGATTAGAGTGGAGGGAAGGCGCTTCTTGTGTTGAGTAAAGGTGGTGGTGGTGGTGGTGGTGGTGGTGGTGGTGGTGGTGGTGGTGGTAGTGGTGGTGGTTTGGTGGTGGTGGAGGCGGCGGCGGCGGCGGCGGTACTGAAAGGATTAAGTGATGTACATTTAGCATGACGACCACACACACACACACACACACACACACACACACACACACACACACACACACACACACACACAGAGAGAGAGAGAGAGAGAGAGAGAGAGAGAGAGAGAGAGAGAGAGAGAGAGAGAGAGAGAGAGAGAGAGAGAGAGAGAGAGAGAGAGAGAGAGAGAGAGAGAGAGAGCACTTTTGCCACCTCATTTTTTCACTTCCACCACCATCACATCACCACCTGTTGCAACCACCACCAACACCACCGCCATCACCATTACTACTGTGTGTAATAATTCTCCCCGCCACCACCATCACCACCACTAGCACCAGTCACCACCACCTGTCGTCACCTCCTTATTGTCCGTGACCATTTATCACCACCACCACCACCACCACCACCACCACCATCATTACCACCACCACCAGCACCACCATTACCATCATGTAAGCCAGCTACTACTACCATCACCATCTTACGGAACAACCATCATTATTTGTACTACCAACATTTGATACTGCCACAACAACCACTTTCTACCACCATTTCTACCACAACAACTATTAACTGTTGCCAATATCATAACCACAAACCTATTTTGCTATATTTTCGGATTGTAACCATGACAATAACCACAATTCTAACCACCATCACCATCCCCACCATCACTACCACCACATGTTGTTACTCTCGCTACCACAATCCTGACCATCTGTTGCTGCCACCACCACCGCAATGCTGATTCACACCTTTATTTCACCTGGAAATTAGCACCTGTAACACAACCTTGCTATTTTCCTTCACTCAACTCCACTAACAAAAAAAATAAAAAAGAAAAAAAGAAAAAAATCCTTATCTCTCTTGTGACTTTGTCTTTTCTTTCGAATGATTATTTTTACGACTTTTACAGCACAGTCTCTCATACTTCATGTTATCTTTGGTAAACACAACATTGGCTTATTTCTGTATCAAAAACGTAAAGACAATAATCTAGTGAGTTATCGTACGCCCTTCTTTATTTACTACCATTCTGTGCCATTCCGCGGTTCCTTGGATTGCTATCTCCTGCCACGTTTAAGTTACCGCTCGTTTAGCATCGATTTTTATTAAGGATACTGAAGAGGGAGAGAAACTTGACCTGTCAGTTCATTATATACAGTTACCGCACCTCCCAGTCACACTCATGCTGTTTTATTGCTTACATGCAATTACATAGAATAAATAAATAAAAGTTATTGACGGAACGTGTGCCATTTATCGAATGATGAAATATTGAACGAATAAAAACGTACTGAAAGAATGCGTGTTATCTAATACGAAAGAATTATGAACGTAAAGTAAGTAGGAAAAAACTGGAGGGAGAATCGTAAAGCTAATGGGGATATAAAAGTAAGATTAATGGAGAGGAATTATAGTTATGATTGGTAATACTTTGCTTAAGAAGACTGACGTTTATTAGTGAAACTGGGTGGGGCAGGAAAGTAGAAGGGATGTCATAAATTTATAAAGATTAGACAGATTTATTGATAAGGATGGAAGATGGAAATGGGAGGCATATTAATAAAGTGACATGAGACATATTAATTGGTAGTGATGGTTGATGGAAATAAATAAGCATGTTTTATACAGGGATTACCACCTGTAGACCTAATGACTTGCACATTCTATTAATTTCATATGACTTTATACTCTCCTTTTACTGACGAAGAAACTGAAAATCATGTGTTTATGTTCGTAAATGTAATAGAAACACAACTACACACTGCCCTTTCTGAAACACTAACAAAAGCACACCATTATTTTAACCCCATTGGAAAATTAAATCCTTGAGCGTGAGGGTAACGGGGGAGTAATATCTCTTTCTCTCTCTCTCTCCCTTGTGTTTTACAGCTTCGATTTGAGGGAAAAAATCTATCGCGGCATCATTTCGACTCAGAACAAAAACGGATCAAAAGTTCACCACGACTCAGGCTTAAATTTTTCACTTACGACCGCGTGTGTATGAGAGAGAGAGAGAGAGAGAGAGAGAGAGAGAGAGAGAGAGAGAGAGAGAGAGAGAGAGAGAGAGAGAGAGAGAGAGAGAGAGAGAGAGAGAGAGAGAGAGAGAGAGACTAATTCAATTATATTATGCAAGCGCCAGGATCAACAGTATCAAATGTGAGAGAGAGAGAGAGAGAGAGAGAGAGAGAGAGAGAGAGAGAGAGAGAGAGAGAGAGAGAGAGAGAGAGAGAGAGAGAGAGAGAGAGAGAGAGAGATAAACACACACACACACACACACACACACAAGCGACAAGACCAAGAATATCAAATTTCCTTACAGACAGATGCAACTCTCTCTCTCTCTCTCTCTCTCTCTCCCTGTATGAGCTTTTGTGCTGGAAGGAAAGAAGGGTTTTGGTGGTTCGCAATGTCTCTGTCACGCTCGGGGTTACGGATCGCTGGTTCGAGCCTTCCCCTTATGGTTCGCTCATGAGGCTCCGGAGAATATGGGTCTGTGTCTGTGAATGTGGCTCTGGCTCGTTGTTTTTAGCACTTCCCGCCATCCCTGTGCCAACCGCTATCCCTCTTCGCGCCACCATTATCAATTCCGCATTCGTTTCTTTTTTGTTATTCCGCGCGTTCTGTTCGTCATTATCCGCGCCTTCGTTTCTGCTTCCAAAAATCGTCTTATTCTCGGTTTTGTTTTTGTTTAGCTTTGTGACTTGAATTTTTCCTTGTTTTGTTGGTTTATTATCGTTTTACTATTTTTTTTGTTTGATTCTTTTTTTTTTATTTGCAATTTTTGTTTGTTTAAAAATGTTTGTTTCCTTTCTAGTTTCTATTTATGTTTATTTATTTACTTTTACTAACGTTATATTTTTGTTCTTTTAACCATTCTGTTCTTATCGCAATAATTCTTATTCCTGATATTCCGTCCGTGACTAATAGTTTTCTTCTTCTTCTTCTTGTTCTTCTTCATTTTTCTTTTCCTTCTTCTTTATCTTAACATTATTATTAGTTTTCATTACTTCCTTATCTTCCTTTCCCTAGCACTAAATTACTCTATCACCATCCTATTTTACTCTCATTATCTCCCTCATTCTTACTCCCACCTGTTCCGTGCCTCATTATTATTAGTACTGTCTTCGCTGCCTCTAACCCCAATTACTCATTCATCCCCTCCTAATATATCTTACCCCAATCACTTTCTCTAACTACTACTTAGTCTTAATTACCCTCCCCCTGCTGCCAACTCCTCGTTATCTTTATTAAGCTTATTGGACCATATTTCCCTCAGCTTACCTGACTAACCTGTCGTAATTAATGTCTGTCTCGCTAATGTTACCTTGTCGTCCGGTTCCGCTATCGTAAACGTGGCAATCGGTGCGTGTATTTAGTTCTGGTTTTATTGCTATAACGATGGCGGCTGTTTCTCCAGACACTATCGAGAAGCTGGGGAAGACTTAACGAGACGTGAGGATAAAATGGTTCATGAATATGTTAGTAATGTTTGGTAGGGAATGATGGTGATGGTGGTGGTGGTGGTTGTGCTACTGTTACTGCTACTGCTACTACTAGTACTACCATTGCTGCTGCTGCTACCACTGCTACTAAAGATAAATATAATAATAGCAATAATAATATATAAACAAGAAGAGAAGAAAGGTGTGTGTGTGTGTGTGTGTGTGTGTGTGTGTGTGTGTGTGTGTGTAGGCATGGGTGGTCCAGAGTAAGCCCTTATGAGGAAAACAAAGGAAACAAGATACTGAACACCACCAGTAACAGCAGTAATAAGATTAACATTCATATTAACATTTCCAACCTCAATTAATTCGCTCTGATAATAATCTTACCATACGTTTAAAAGAACACTTCTGAACACCACCAGCATGAAAATTTTAATGAAACTGGACACACCCACCAAGCCATCTGCATTCAGTAACCTAACCTAACTTGCCTTACCTTACCTAACCTGACCTGACCTAACCTAACACCCCAAATAATAAAACATATTCACCACCATATAACTCACCCAACAATCAGAACCACAACTATAACCCACAAGAACCTTACACACATCTACCATTCACACTTGCCTTTCCCATCCATCACCACAACTTGCATAGCATTAACCTAGTCATTGTCATCATGAACATCACCATCATTAGCCTACATGAATCCGGGGTGAGACAAAGACTTACCTCAACCTTTTCCACTCATCTCTGTCGGCTGCGGGACCATTGTACGGGTCTTGGGTTAATGGGCGGGAGGGTTAAGCCAGATACCACGCCAGGCTAGCTTAGGGTGTCTTCGTGTCTGGCAGGGCGAAGCATTTGGTCTGATTTCTCCCAGTGCACTGCCGAGTATGGCTGCACCTGTCTCTTTATTCACCCTTTCAACTACGATATGCAGTAATTCACAGCACGAAAAGAGCATAAGTGCATGAGAGAATAAGGGAAGCTGCAAGTAGCCATCAAACCGACACGTGGCAGGCTCTAAATGAAACTTACCTATCTATTTCCACCTATCATCCACATCCATAAATTTGTCTACCTTCTTTTCAAACTGCTTAATGACTCAGCACTAACTCCCTGATTACTGAGCTTGGAATCTTTATAAGCATCTAAAAGAAAAAAATCGGGAATAAAAAAAGAATAGACTGTTGCAGTTTCTAGGAAGTGCAATGTTTGAAAGTGGCTGAAGAACAAGAAAAGATGTCTGAGAGAGGTAAGTAATTTAGGAACGGTGTGTCATAAAGCAGGTAAAGGGTTGAAATAAGGTAGTGGTACATTGGTTAGAGTATCCCATTGTAAAGTTACTATCTAAACCAACAAAGAAAGTATAGCTATAAAAATATTACAAAAAAAACACTGAATCATCGTAACATGCAGAACACACTACCAAAAACAGAGAAAAACAACAACCAAGAAAACAAATAAGTCACACACACACACACACACACACACACACACACACACACACACACACACACACACACACACACAAGCTATTACAAAGCCATAAATTTCTATCTTTGACAATCATCACCATTTGTAACACCCACCACAAGCAACACCATTCTCGATGTGTGGTTGTTAGCTAGTTGAGTGAACGAGCTAGGCTTCAGTCATAAGTGTTAAGTTGAAGTGCGCGGCCTGGCGCCGGGAGATCACCTACCTCCAGCCTTCTGTTCACACCTTCTGTGAATAAACACCTGCACTGTTACCTGCGTTTTTCCTGTGCCCCTGCTGGTCAAGAGTCGAACATGGCGCAGTGAGTAGGATCAGGACAAGGCTGCAGTGGGTACGGCGCAGAATGGAGAAGCAGTTGGAGGCGCTGGCTGCCCTGCTAGCGCGACAGTCGGAGCAGAGTCAGGCTCTGCTAGCGCGACAGTCGGAGCAGAGTCAGGCTCGCGAGGAGCGTTTAACCCAGCTGCTGGAGAGAGTGGGGACACAAGCTCCCAGTCGCACCACGGCGAGCAATGAAGGCGAAACCACAGCCCGCAGCACGTCTACCCAGGGCGCGAGGTTCCCGACGTCCGCCACCATCATTCCTCACTTAACGGCGTCAGCATCTTTACGTGAGTTCGACACGTGGCGCCATAAGTTTGAAGGATACGTAACCCTCGCCAGGATAGACTGTCTCTCCCTGGCTGAGCAGAGGGCGGCACTCGCTGCTGTCCTAGACGACGAGTGGACCCGTACACTTCGCTACGGGATAAGCTTACCGAGAGACGCGGAGTTAAGAACCATCCTCGATGCAATGTGTGAGTACCTGCAGAAGCCAGCGCAACATCATCATGGATAGAAGAGACTTCTACTCCCGCGTGCAAGAAACGCAAGAAGGTTTTGACGACTTTTTATGTGCTGTTAAGGAAATCGCCAATTTCTGTGACTTTTGCGACCAGTGCATAAACCATCAGCTGCGTGACAGAATTGTCGTTGGGACACGAGACGAAGTGGCTCTGAAACGCATGCTGGAAAACAAGAAACTCACCCTTGAAAACGCCATAGATATTTGCAGAGCATCAGAGAGCGCTAACCAGTGTAGTGCAGTACTAAGGGGCGGCTCTCACTCTTCGAGCCATGGTGTGAACGCTGTCTCGAACTACAGGAAGGGCAGTTTCGGGGGCTCAAGCCCCACGGGCTGTTATCGTTGTGGCAAAGATTGTCGCAGTGACAAAAGGGGATGCCAGGCAATAGATAAAGTGTGTCGTAACTGCGGGAAAAGAGGGCATTTTGCGAGTGTATGTCAGCAGACAGTGAGGAAACGACGAGGAGCTTCGAGGAGTTCCTCAACTGTCTCTCCTCATCGCGGTGCAGGCCCGAGGCGGGGAGCCAGTGCCAGTGTATACCAGCTCTTATCAGGCGTATACACAAAGACGGTGACGGCACGACCTGCGCCCCAGGTGCTCATTACCGCCACACATCCCGCTGGAAGAGACAAGATTACGTGGACTCCTGACTCTGGGGCCGAAACGACCGTTATTGGCCTCGACACGGCAACACTCCTTGGAATCCCGCCCTCCAGCTTGGCGCCCGCTGATGGTGATGGACTTTATGCTGCCGGTAATCACCCTCACCTGTGTAGGAACTTTCTCGTCGCACTTGCAACTGGGCGACAGGGAAGCTGAGACTGTTGTGAGCGTGGTGAAGGAGGTGAAGGGGGCGCTGCTTAGCTGGTACGATTCCATCGCTCTCGGAATCCTCCCCGAAGATTTTCCGGCTCAAATCCGACCGCTACGCAGGGAAGAACAGCACACCGGCAACAGCTCCATCAAGTACCCGACCGCCTCGCAGCCACCTCTATCTACGCCCACAGCAGTGATCAGCTGGCCTCATTCCTACGACCCAACGCCACAGCAGCGTGCGGGGCACGCTGCTGCTGTGATCAAGGCCTTTCCCAGCGTCTTCGAAGCAAAGGAAGGTTTACGTGCAATGGCTGGTGGATCCATGGCCATCGAGTTGACAGACGACGCTCGACCCTTCGCCGTAACAGCATCTCGTACAATCCCTTACAATTGGCGTGAAGAAATTAAGAGCCAGTTGGAAGAGCTGCTTAACAAGGGAATCATCGAGAGTGTGGACTACCCTACGGCATGGTGCCACCCCATCGTGCCTGTCCCAAAAAAGACATCTGGTGTAAGGCTGTGTGTTGACCTGACACGACTCAACCGTTACGTGAAGAGGCCCGTGTATCCAGTGCGCTCACCTCATGACGCCATCGCCTCGATCGGGACCGGAGCAGTTTGGTTCACCACTCTTGATGCCAAGATGGGGTATTTTCAAGTCCCCATTAGAGAAGAAGACCAGGATTTAACCTGCTTCATAACACCTTGGGGTCGGTACAAGTTTCGGCGAGCGGTTATGGGTCTCGTCTCGTCTGGAGACGAGTATAACCGTCGAGGAGACCAAGCTCTCGGCGACATACCTAACACCATCAAGATCGTGGACGACATCCTGGCCTATGACTCCACCTACAGTGCGCACTTAGCCCATGTCATTCAGATTGTGCGGCGGTGTGACCAGCACGGCATCACTCTCAACCCACAGAAGTTTACATTCGCGGAAAGAGTGGTAGATTACTGTGGTTACTCTGTTTCTGGACAAGGCTACACGACAGACTCAAAGAAAGTTAAGGCAATCTCTGACTTCCCACGACCACAGCACATCACCGACTTACGATCATTCATGGGTCTTACAAACCAGCTTGGAAGCTTTTCTCCTGCTGTGGCTGCAGCTGCACAACCCCTCAGAGATCTCTTACGCCCGAAGAACAGTTGGTGCTGGTCTCCTAACCATGAAGAGGCGTTTGAGAAGGTGAAACAGTGTCTCGTCAGCCCACCTGTCTTGGCATACTTCGACCCATCATTACCAACGATGCTACAGACTGACGCCTCAAGGATGCACGGATTTGGATTCGTTCTCCTGCAGAAGCACAGTGACCAGTGGAAGATGGTGCAATGCGGGTCAAGATTTGTTACAGACACAGAGAGCCGCTATGCAGTAATAGAGTTGGAAATGGCTGCAATCGTCTGGGCAGTCAGGAAATGTGGCACCTACCTGAAAGGACTCCCTCACTTCGATCTAGTGCTCGACCACCGCCCGCTGATACCTCTCCTCAATAGCAAGTTGTTGGGAGAAATAGAGAACCTGCGGCTGCAGCGCATGAGGGAGAAGCTTGCTCAGTATTCTTTCACAGCAAGCTGGCAAAAGGGATCGACACACTGTGTGCCCGACGCCCTCTCACGTGCTCCAGTACAGGACCCAGTGGAGGAAGAGGATGCTGCTACTTCTGGTGACCTCGACCCTCTCCACTCAGCGGTCATCTCAGCGTTATCTGCCACCAATGAGGACGGCGTCCGCTTAGCACCACTCCAGGATCAGACTGTGGAAATGGTACGTGCCGCAGCAGCAAGAGACGGGGAGTACTGCTTGCTCAAGAACGTCATCATCGAGGGCTTCCCTGATCATTGCCACGACCTCGATCACCGCTTGCGTACGTACTGGCCGGTGCGCAGTCTGCTGGCCGTAGACGACGACCTGGTGGTTTACGGGCCGAGGCTTCTTATTCCTCACAGCCTCCGCCGAGAAACACTAGAGCGACTCCATGACAGTCATCAGGGGATGGAGCGCACCAAGCGACGGGCCCGACAAACGGTGTACTGGCCTGGTATGGACAGAGACGTTGAGAACGTCGTTTCTGGATGCTCACTATGCCGTCCACTCCTACCAAGCCAAGCCAACGAACCTCTCTGGCAGGACACGGACACACCCAGCAGGGTGTTTGAGTCAGTTTCTGCAGACTACTTCCACGCAGCAGGCCGTACATACCTCGTGTATGTAGATCGCTTGTCTGGGTGGCCTCACGTGTCTGCATGCTCACGTCCAGCATCGGCTGATCAGCTCGTTCGTGTCCTTCGGGGTGTGTTCGCCGACACGGGCGTGCCTGTTCTCCTGAGGACTGACGGTGGACCGCAGTTCACTTCTTCATCGGTACGGCGCTTCCTGGCTCGATGGGGGGTGGAGCATCGTGTATCTTCACCTCATTATCCACGCTCCAATGGTCACGCCGAGGCAGCGGTCAAGTCCGTGAAGAAGCTGATCCTCACGACCACACAGCAGGGACACCTGGACGAGGATGCGTTCGCTCGCGGGTTGCTGGAACTGCGCAACACTCCGAGGGCGGAAGGGCGATCACCAGCACAAGTCCTCTTCGGTCATCCTATGAGGTCCTGTGTCCCGGCTCATCATCGCTCATACGCTCAGCAGTGGCAGCGCGCTGCTGATGAGTGCGACGCCAAGGCAGAGCGACTGAGGAAGAAAGCGAAACTTCGCCACGACGCGTCCGCCCGTACTCTTCCTCTCCTGCACCTCGGTGGCCACGTCGACGTTCAAGATCACACGACAGGCCTCTGGGATCGCCTGGGTGTCATCGTGGCTGTTGGGCGAAGGAGAGACTACCTCATCAAGATGGGCAGCGGTCGCGTGATGTGGCGTAATAGAAGACACCTACGCCCACACAGACCTCTTGCTCCCCTTCCTGTCGAGCAGCACACCGCTCATGGCGGTGCAGCGCTTCAGCATCAGGGTCACGAGGAACACCACCATCCCGGCAGCCCGGAGCATCAGGGTAACGGGGTACACCGTGGCCGAGAGCAACCAGAGCGTCGAAGCAGCCGACAGCGTAGGGAGCCGAGACGACTGCAGGTGCGGTGGCACCGTAGCACCTACGATTAGTCGTACGTGTTCATTGTACGCTGTGTTTGTTTTGTGTATATGTACCGTGTTTTCTGTACTTCAATCATTGTAACTTTGTTTCATGTGTTACGGTAGCCATAACAAAGATAAGGAATCTTCCTTATGTCTCGGGGGAGGTGTGTGGTTGTTAGCTAGTTGAGTGAACGAGCTAGGCTTCAGTCATAAGTGTTAAGTTGAAGTGCGCGGCCTGGCGCCGGGAGATCACCTACCTCCAGCCTTCTGTTCACACCTTCTGTGAATAAACACCTGCACTGTTACCTGCGTTTCCTGTGCCCCTGCTGGTCAAGAGTCGAACACTCGACACCTATCAAACCAAAAGCATCACCACCACCACTACTATTACCACCACCACCACCACCACCACCACCTCCTGTATCCTGGCCACCTGTCAACAGCCACCACTACCATACTGAGCGGCCATCAGTATTCCTAACACCATTAAAAACACTGCCATGGCATACTAACAACTATCACCACTATTATCGACAATCCTACCAACACCATCACCACTATTATCGACACCCTCTTACTACCACTATCCCTGCCACCACATGCAAAGAAAGTTCAGTCACCTACCAATATTGCTTTGAGATAAACCGCAGCTGGAAGACATTATCTGTTGGTAATATTGCATTTGTTCGGTTCTTGCTGTCTTTTTCTTCATATTTTGACATTTTGGTGGAAAATTGATCTCGTTAAGGTGGAAGGAGTGAATTTAAATATGATTAGTACAGTACATCACCATGCCACTATTTCTCTCCTTTCAGAATGGAATATACTGTAAATTTGTTTGATTTCCTTCGAGACGCTACGGAAATTAACAGAAAATTATACACTGAATACAAAAAAGACATTTAATTTCCACCTTTCAAAAATAAATAATGGATGAAGAAACTGAAGAGAATAATAATCAAAAACTGAAAGAAAACAGACATGACAAATTTCTACCTTTCAAAAATAAATAACGAATGAAGAAACTTAAATGAAAACAGACATCGCCTTACTTTCCCTCCCTTCAAAATGTTAAGAAATGTAAAAAAAAAAAAAAAACAGTAAAGCGAAAAAGAAAAAGAATTAAATAAAAGGTACAACCCATTTTCTCTTTTCAGAATGCAAGGGGAGACTCATTAATTTGTCTCGTAATCTTCATCTCGGACGAATAAGAGCAACTTGATAATGGTGTCGAGGAAGAAGAAATATAAGAACGAAGAGGCAACGTTATCTGATGTGCACCATGTGTGTGTGTGTGTGTGTGTGTGTGTGTGTGTGTGTGTGTGTGTGTGTGTGTGTGTGTGTGTGTGTGTGTGTGTGTGTGTGTGTGTGTGTGTGTGTGTGTGTGTGTGTGTGTGTAGCCCATTTGCATGATACAGATTAAATAATATAATAGGGTCTGTGGCGAGTTGTTTAGAAGATACATTTAAATTTCTCTCTCTCTCTCTCTCTCTCTCTCTCTCTCTCTCTCTCTCTCTCTCTCTCTCTCTCTCTCTCTCTCTAAGGTCAGGTTATGTTGAGTCAGGACTGACCTGAGCATTACAAGAGAAAAAATGATGGTGAGAGAGGAGGAAAAAGGGCTAAGAGAAACAAGAGGAAGAGGAGGAGGAGGAGGAGGAGGAGGAGGAGGAGGAGGAGGAGGAGGAGGAGGAGGAGGAGGAGGAGGAGAAGGTAAAGCGGATACATGAGGAAACATATGAGAAAGAAGAACAGAAAGGAAGAACAAGGAAACAAAAAAATATTAGTCCTTGAACAAGACTTACGATAGTAAGGTAAGGAGGAAGTGGTGGAGGAGGAGGAGGAGGAGGAGGAGGAGGAGGAGGAGGAGGAGGAGGAGGAGGAGGAGGAACGAGAAAAAAACAGAGCAAAATGGAGGAAAGAATGACCAGGAGAGAGAGAGAGAGAGAGAGAGAGAGAGAGAGAGAGAGAGAGAGAGAGAGAGAGAGAGAGAGAGAGAGAGAGAGAAAGAAAGTGTGAATATAAGAGACAATAATTTCAGAATGATGAACGTAACTTGAGCAAGAAAGCGACACCACCACAAGCGCTCTCTCTCTCTCTCTCTCTCTCTCTCTCTCTCTCTCTCTCTCTCTCTCTCTCTCTCTCTCTCTCTCTCTCTAAGCAAACTCACGCACCCTGAGAGATAAAGAAAATAGAGCAATGAAGGTGAAGGAGTGTGAGAGTAAATAAACCAATATTAGAGAAAGTACACAATGATGACGATGATGATGATGATGATGATGATACTGATGATGATGATGGTGATAATGATGAACATTAAATTATTGTTATAGTGATACTTTAAAAACTTAATAATTTCCTTTCCTATCTCAAATTAAAAGGTTGATCATATTTTTCTCTCTCTCTCTCTCTCTCTCTCTCTCTCTCTCTCTCTCTCTCTCTCTCTCTCTCTCTCTCTCTCTCTCTCTCTCTCGCACTGCTCCGGAATAAGAGAGAAATTAATAAGATAGCTTTACGACTCTTTAAATTAGCCAAGGGTTTTCACACGTATAATTCTCTCTCTCTCTCTCTCTCTCTCTCTCTCTCTCTCTCTCTCTCTCTCTACTTCTTCCCTCACAACACAATAAATTAACCTGTTGTCTCTAAGGCTTTTACATTATCCACGGATTTTCACACACATAATTCATACTCTCTCTCTCTCTCTCTCTCTCTCTCTCTCTCTCTCTCTCTCTCTCTCTCTCTCTCTCTCTCTCTCTCTGGTTCTTTCGCCCGTTGGCAAGTTCCGCTTGGCCGCGCTTCTCTCAGAGACACACACATGATGAAGTGACCGCCACACTCATTACTTTCCCGGACACACGCGCAAAGGTGAGCCGCCCAGGTGAGGGAGGGAGAGGGAGAGAGAGGGAGAGGAAGGGAGGGAGGGAGAGGGAAGGAGAGGAGGGACGGACGGTAAGATGAGAAGATAAGAACACGAAGGACGAATAACTGAGTGAGGTCTCTTTGTTTTCACACTTCGGATGGTTAGGTAAGGTTAGGTTAGGTTAGAGAAGACAAAATGGTGGTGTGGTTGGTCTGGTCTGGGCTGGTGTGGTGTGGTGTGGTGGTTATTCATTAGCGGTGGTGAAGGTGTGAGGGAGAGGAGGTGTGGCGTGGTTAAGAGGCAAACTAAGGTGTCTGGTGGGTGTTGATATTCCGCTGTGGGCTCAGGTGCGGCAGAAATACTGATGCAGGTTAAAGAGTTGTATACGGACGGACGGACGGACGGAGGTGTGGCGGTGCTGGTGGTGGTGGTTATGGATGTGGTGGTGATATGAATGATGCTGCAAGTTTTGGTTGTAAAAGTTGTGGTTGTAATGATGCTAATGTGATGGTGGTGGTATAGCTAAAAATGATAGTAGTAGAAATAGTAGTAGTAGTAGTAGTAGTAGTAGTAGTAGTAGTAGTAGTAGTAGTAGTAGTAGTAGTAGTAGTAGTAGTAGTAACACCACTACCACCACCACAACCAACAATATTAATAATAGCAACACAAAGAATAACATTAGTAATAATAATAGTCATCTTAGTTACTTAATCAAACTTTCATTCCTACCAAGAAAAAAAATATTTGCACGAACACACGAGCAAATCCAGAAACAACAGCAGCAGCAGTTAAGATAGAGCGACTAGCAATAACCAGTGGAAGAATTAGTATTAGATGAGGGAGGAGAAGTAACAGGGAGAGTCGTAGCAGTATTAGTAATGGTAACAGTGAAAGCAGGCAGTCCCGGTAGTAATGGAGGCGGCGTGGCGGTGGCGGTGGTATGCAGGCAGTGAGATAAGCCAGTTCCATGAGAGGTCAGCGCCTTCAGCAGCACCGCCACCACCATCACCGGCAGGAGTAGCAGGGGCAACGGTGGTGGCGGTGTTGGTGTTGGTGGTCGTGGTGGTGGTGGTGGTGGCGGTGGCGGTGGTGGTGGTAATATCGCTCGAATTATCTCCGTTTTAATAGCAGATAATTGGCCAGACACGATAATCAGGCGAACCACTAACACACACACACACACACACACACACACACACAAAACTTACAACAACACACGAGCGCACTTAACCTACCACTACTAACCGTTGTAACCACCACCACCACCAACACTAATCAATCATTCAACACCAAAAAAGTCTGATTTTCACTATTCTTAAAAGTTCCTGAAGAAAGAAAGATAGTGGGAGAGAGAGAGGTTGGAGATAAAAATCCTACCAGCTCTCTCCTCCTCTCCCTCCCCTCTCCTCTCCCCTCTTCTCTCCTCTCCTCTCCTCTCCTCTCCCTTCCTACCTTCTTCTCTTCCTTCCAAGCAGAAAAATTTTGGGACGGGAGGGAAGGAGGGAGGAGGAGGGGGTGGAAAAACAAATGACCCACAAAGGCAGCGAAGCGACCTGGAGGATTCGAAGTGGCGCAGGAAAGGTAGCCGTGGGAATAGAGAGAGAGAGAGAGAGAGAGAGAGAGAGAGAGAGAGAGAGAGAGAGAGAGAGAGAGAGAGAGAGAGAGAGAGAGAGAGAGAGAGACTGACTACATACACTTTACAATTCACTCTCAAGGCAATGCGTCACACATTTCATACAGCAAAATCATACACAGGAAAAAAAAAAGGGTAAAAAAAAAAGAAAAAAACAAGGAGGTAAACTGATAAAATGGAAGAAAAGTAAAATGTATCGATAAAAAAAACAATGCAATTAAGACATACGTACATCATATTGGTAATAATAATAATAATAATAATAATAATAATAATAATAATAATAATAATAATAATAATAATAATAATAATAATAATAATAACAACGACAACAATGCAATAAAACATTGACAAAACTGTACGCAGACATCTAATAAATAAACAACAAATCAACGCTCAATCAATAACACCATCAATATTTCTTCTCTTCTTTTATGACAACAATAATAATTACAACTGACAAAACGAATGAACGATAACTTATTCTACCATTATTTTTTCCCTAGCGATATCACACGAGAGAGAGAGAGAGAGAGAGAGAGAGAGAGAGAGAGAGAGAGAGAGAGAGAGAGAGAGAGAGAGAGAGAGACTATAGTAAAAAAAAACTATAAATAACAATATCACTACTATTTTCATTTGTTTGCTTGTCTGTTTATCTAAATTTAAGTATACATGTACGTATATGTATATGCATGCATGTATGTAAATAAGTGTGTGTGTGTGTGTGTGTGTGTGCCAGCGTAACTCATGACAGGTGTGCAGGGTGTTATCAGGTGTAAATGACTTCCTGGTAGGCGGGATGTGGAGATAAATCCTTGAGGTGCTGTGAGTCATGAGATTATTTGACCTCATCATAGTGCTCTGGTGGTGGTGGTGGTGGTGGTGGTGGTGGTGGTGGTGGTGGTGGTGGTGGTGGTGGTCATACAGAAAATTCCAATAGCTTCCAGTACAGTAAGTTAATAATTGGTTGATTTAAAGCACAGTGATGTTTAAGATTTTGAGTGTAAGTGATTGACTGGCCAACTAATATCACAACGACGTGGTCACAAGGCGCCGCTTTCTAAAACTGTTAACATAAAATAATTCTAGATGTCTCATCAATTTGCCTTCAAAATAACAGAGCAGTTAAATATGGGAAAATTATATTTTAAACGTAAACATTCTACAACAACAAAAACAACAACAACAACACTGAAGTCAAAATAACCTGCATACAAAAAATAAAACTAACACAATTTTTTATAAGCATTACTAAAAACATTTTCTTTATAACACCAACATAATTTTTCTATCCTTCACTACAGCCCCCATCACCTTCACCCTCACCCTCTCTCTCTCTCTCTCTCTCTCTCTCTCTCTCTCTCTCTCTCTCTCTCTCTCTCTCTCTCTCTCTCTTACAATACACCCTAGGCCAGCAAACGTATGCTTCTCTCTTGAAAGCTCGCAGGACCCACCCACTCCTGACCCCTCGTGAGGACCCCCAGCCCCGTATTGTCTCCGGCACAGGCTGGGGGGAGCGGAGGTCACGAAGTTTGGAGGGAGAGAGGGGAGAGAGTGGGGGAAGAGGGGGTAAAGGGGTCTAAGCTCTCCTTTATGGCGGGGAACGTATTACCATACTCTCTCTCTCTCTCTCTCTCTCTCTCTCTCTCTCTCTCTCTCTCTCTCTCTCTCTCTCTCTCTTGCAATGACTTTCTGATATTTGTCTGAAGTGGAAATATAGCTTATGTGTATTTAATTTTGGTCTAGTAATGCTCTCTCTCTCTCTCTCTCTCTCTCTCTCTCTCTCTCTCTCTCTCTCTCTCTCTCTCTCTCTCTCTCTCTCTCTCAGAATGACTTTCTGATATTGTTAAAAGTTGAAAGAATAGTTAATCTCTCTCTCTCTCTCTCTCTCTCTCTCTCTCTCTCTCTCTCTCTCTCTCTCTCTCTCTCTCTCTCTCTCTCTCTCTCTCATGTATAACTTGCGTACAATATTCGTGTATTCATGTATATTATGTACTGCATATATTTGTCTAATTATTATTATAGCAAATAAAGTTTAGAATTAATTAAAGTTTATTGTAGCTGCAGGTCTGATAAACTGATTCCCCCTCCCTCCCCCTCTCTCTCTCTCTCTCTCTCTCTCTCTCTCTCTCTCTCTCTCTCTCTCTCTCTCTCTCTCTCTCTCTCTCTCTCTCTCTCTCTCCAGCAGGCACTGGTTACCTTCGCTGCCTCCCCGCCAGGCCTTAGGAACACCCGACCTGCTCTCGATTAGGGGGTCTGTGTACTCTCTTTATTTCAACTTTAATTGCTCTCTCTCTCTCTCTCTCTCTCTCTCTCTCTCTCTCTCTCTCTCTCTCTCTCTCTCTCTCTGTCTCTGAATACAAACATTAGTACCCTTCCACAACAAACAATAGTGGTCTTTGATTACTCTTTGTTTCTTTCTTTTATTTTTTCTATTGATATTTTTTTTATATGGTATAAGTAATGCAGAGTTTTTTTTTTATTTATTGAAATATCAATGTTTTCTACAGTCTGATGTTGCTTGAGATGCATTGTAGTATCTTGTAATCTCTCTCACTCTCTCTCTCTCTCTCTCTCTCTCTCTCTCTCTCTCTCTCTCTCTCTCTCTCTCTCTCGCACTATATATTCCAGGCTTTACAGCTCTATCCTACACCAGCGACCTATACCCCGCGTCCACTTTTGGAGACAAACAAGCACCGCGGCGCGCCTTATATGCCAACACGCGTCGCTATTCTCAGAGGCGACTGCAACAATAATAGTAATAATAAGGATGATAATAATGACACCACGGGAACAAACAAGGAACTCGCGGCATCCAAGTAACAGTGAAACGTTTGTACATACATACAACAACAACTTAATTCCACTGCACTTGGCACACTTCACTGCACAGTCACATTCACCACCAATATGATATCACACATACACACACACACACACACACACACACACAAACACACGCATATCTTACTTAACCCTTGCGACATCGTATCATACCAACACACACAAACACTTACATACACAAACCAACACACAGAAACTCACAAATACATACACACACAAACACACACACATACACACACACGTAGACCAGCCCGGCCAGAGATCCTACAGGCACCGTGCATGTAAGTGAGATAAAAGCAAGTGTGAATCAACAGAGGAGTCAATTAAAGTCACAAGATAATGGACGCCTCAGATCGACTGGAACACGGGATAAATATTTTACACACGCCACCCGCCTTGGGACTGCAGGGAGGAGGAGGAGGAGGAGGAGGAGGAGGAGGAGGGAGGAGGAGGAGGAGGAGGAGGGAGTAGAAGAAAGACAAGAAATTCACCTCACTGTTTATCTGTACGAATCAACAAGAAAAAGAAAACAAAATAAGTTTACCACTACTATCACCACTACCAGTACTACTACTACTACTACTACTACTAGTACTACTACAAGAACAGTAACTCCCCAGCTTACCTCCATGCCTACTTAGCACCTGACTGCCTGCCTGCCTGCCTTCCTCCACACTGTCTACTTGACCGCTTGAATGCTACCATTACTACTAGAACTAATACTAAGCCTGCCTATCTAACTGTCTACCTTCACACTGCCTACCACCGGCACTAACCACAACTAATACTAAAGCAACAGTAACTCCCCTGCCTACCTCTCTGCCTGCCTTCCTGTCTGCCTACCTGACTACCTGAATGCCCAGCCAGCCTGCCAGCCAGTGTGTGTCCGTGGCAGTGTGTATGAGTGCGGCTCGGTGTGCCTGCCATCCCTCATCCCCACTCAAGCATTGTGCACGAGTCTGATCCGGGAAGGCACACATTTTATTCCCACGGCAGTAACATCCCTTGGTGTGGCTCATGTGACGTGGCGGGAAGCTTGGTGCATGGAAGTGTGTGGATGCCTGCCTGCTTGCTTGCCTGTGTGTGTATGTGTGTGTCTCTTGTCCAGTCTTCTGTGCTGTACGTGTCGTGAAGTCTCGCCATCTTCCCTGAGTCCCTGACCAGCACTAGTCTCTTCCCCCTCCCTTCAGAAGTCCCCAACAGCCCCCCAATAGCCCCCCAGCAGTCCCCAGCACCCAACACGAGGCTTCTGGAGCGTGGCGGCGCCCGGTTAGGGATGCAAATGCTCCCTGCCTGACCCGACCGCCGCTTATATGGCGTGTTGTCATTATGAGGCGGGCGAGGGAGGCTAGTAATGTGGCCTGGTTGTGGTTTGTGTGCGTGGCAGGGGGGAGGAGGAGGAGGAGGAAGAGGAGGAAGAAGAGAGGAAGAGGAAGGAATAGAGCGGGGCAGGAGGCTGTGGTCTGGAGTGAAACGAGGGGTACTGTGTGTGTATGTGTGTGTAGTTGTTTGGGTGAAGGGAAGAGGGAGCGGGGGGAGGGATGGATGGAGGAGGGTGAAGGAGAGGGAAAAGTAGAGCGAAAGGGAGGAAATTTAAGAAAGGCTTACAAAATAATGGGGAGAGGAGGGTGAGAGGTAGATCGAGTGTAATTGATATAAAAAAAAAGAAAGAAAGGGAGCACGAAAGAAGAGTAGAGGAAAAGTAGACAAAAACGAGGAGGAAATTAAAGAAAATCTTAGAGAAAATAAAATAAAGAGAAGAAGTTGAAAAGTAGATTAAATAGAAGAGGGAAGGAAAGAAAGGTTTGAAAAAGAAAAGAGGGAAGGAAAGAGTAAACTAAAAGAATGAGGAAGTACAAAAAGTATTCTTAAAAAGACAAGGAGAAACGAAATATAAGATCAAAAGAAAAAAAAAATTTAATCAAAATCTCAAAAAAAAGGTAAAATAAAAAGGTCAGGAAAAATTAAATGTTTCGAAGATGGAGAAAAAAAAATGAAAAAAATAAAATTAAAGGGACGGAGAAGTTTTCCGTTCCACGTGAAGGGAGCAGAAACTGAATAAAAATTGTGAAAAAAAAACTAAAAACACAAAATAATCAGAAAACGGCACCCAGAAAAAAAACAAAACAAAACTATTTACAGAAGAAAGAATAAACAGATGGTAAAAATGTTGAACCGAAAAATTTTACCAGCGGGGCCACACACACACACACACACACACACACACACACACACACACAAAACCACAACGACATCCTCGCCGTGCACGACACAACTATCGCCACATTTGAACAATACCTTACACCGCCACCACAACCCTTAACAATCCTGCACTTCCCTTCCTCCACCTACCCACCTACCCATTCACCCACCTACTTATACACCCACTCCCCTAACAACCCCCCTCTTTCTTTCCCTCTGTCACCCCCCACCTATCCACATACTCATCCACCCATCCATCCACCCACTCCCTAACAACCTCCCTCTTTTCTTTGTCACCTCCCTAAATACCCACCACCCACCCACCCATTCCCTAACAACCTACCTATTTCCCTCTCTCACCTTCATTATTACCTCAGTATAACTACAATTTCTCCCTCCTTTCCTATTTTCACTGCATCTGTTACAGCCTCTCTCTTTCCCTCTCTTCAACGCACCACAACCTTTCTCTTTCCATTCCCAGTCATGTCATCTTCTCTCACTACAATCTTTCTTTTTTTCCTTCCTTCAATATCTCCTCCACCTGTACAATCTCTTTTTCTCCTTCATCTCCACTCGCGACAAACTCCTTTTTTTTCATTCCAGTATCTCCATCACTACAATCTCTCTCTCTCTCTCTCTCTCTCTCTCTCTCTCTCTCTCTCTCTCTCTCTCTCTCTCTCTCTCTCTCTCTCCTCCACCACCAACTTTTCTCTCCCTCTTTTCCTCAATCACCACCACCACTATCACCATCTCGTAATGCATACTAACACTACAGCCTCTTCAACTCAACTCTTCCAATTTGCTCCACCCATCAACTTCTCTGCTTTTCTCTACCACCACCACCACCACTAACTCCTTCCCTGACCACACAGCCTTGCTTTCTTCCACTTTACTCCATCTTTCTCTCCGCAAGGACACAAGAGGGAGTTAGAATAGGGAGGGAAAAGGAAGGAAAGAGGAGGGAGAAGGGAAATGGGAGAAAGTCTAAAGAGGAAGAGGAGAGGTAGTAAGTAAAGGAAAGACTATGAAGGGAAAATGTGAAACGAAGAAAGGGAAATAAGGGAAGGGAAAACAAAGGGTAAAACTAAAGAAAAGAGGGAGAATGAGAGAGAGAATCAGGTCACAGGAGAAAAGGAGGAAAGGGGAAGTGGATTGAGGAAGGAAAGGGGAAAGGTTAAAGGAGGAAGGAGGAACGGAGACATAAGGGTGTGAGGGGAAGGCAGGGGAGGGAAGGAGAGGGGGAAAGGAGGGGAGGAGGTCATAACTAGTTCCCCATAACCTGGTTTAGGAGACAAGACCAACATTTCTCCTCAGACTGTCGGTTTATCGTCTGGGTCTATAAATATTTATCAACCGAGGGATCTACCTGCTGCCTCGCTCCGTCGGTCAATGAGTTCACGGCGTCGAGGTGAAGGCTTATGAATGTCCAAGCAGGGTTCGAATCCCGCCAAGGACAAGAGGGGTTTAATTCTCCCTAAAAAGAGCCTTGGCATTTAGCTGGTCCATTGGTCTGTCGGGGCAAGAGTTCATGGCGTCGAGGTGAAGGTTTACGAGTGTCCAAGCACAGTTCGAATCCCGCCAAGGACAAGAAAGGTTTAGAGTCACTATTATTTGAAATAATTCCAAGGCTTAGATATAAATGGTAGAAAAAAATTTAATAATGACCTGATATCACTTTTACTGTTACTTTAATTGACTTTTATAGAGTACTATTGCTGCTTTCGAATCCGGACAAGGACAAGAGAGAGATTTAAAGTTAATAACAACACTAAATTGAAATCAAAGCACGAGATATAAACTGTAGAAAGACTTTAATGATAAACTAGAACGACCATTACTAAACAGAGACAGACAGATACTAGGAGGAAACTTTTACGCTTACTAGTACGAAGCAGTATAACAAGGCTGATAAATACTAGGAAGGTACGTTTATAATTACTAGGAGGAAAAGTAACAACAAAAGACTCGATGAGGAGAAGACAATAAGCTGCATTCAATAGAGAGAGAAGAAAGTAATAAGGAAAATAAAGAGTACAACGATGGCCACGTGTGAAGAAGAATGAAGACAGGAGATAAACAGGAGAGCATCAGAGAGAAGAGTGATAAAAAAATAAGTGGGACATAAAACGACAATAGAAGAGAAATGACATTCATGAGTAAAATAATGCACATGGAAGAGGAAGAGGAGGAGGAGGAGGAGGAGGAGGAGAAAAGAAGAAAAGGAAGAAGAGGAATAACAAAAAGAGTAAGAAAAAAACAAGAATAAGGATGAATGAAAAGGAAAAAAACAAAAAAAGTAGAAAGAAAAGGAAAAAAACTAACAAACATTGAAAATCATAAAACATAAATCTAGCAAGAAAAAGGAAAGCTTGAAGAAAAAAATAAG
>NC_087154.1:37992026-37997026 GCF_035594125.1 Scylla paramamosain
CTCTCTCTCTCTCTCTCTCTCTCTCTCTCTCTCTCTCTCTCTCTTCCTCTTTCCGACAAGTGTTTTTTTTTCCATTATTTTTCTACTCTCTCTTGCTCTTACCTACTCTCTCTCTCTCTCTCTCTCTCTCTCTCTCTCTCTCTCTCTCTCTCTCTCTCTCTCTCTCTCTCTCTCTCTACGTATTAGGCATGTACTTTTTCTTTCCTCCACCTTTTTCTTTCCTGCCGCGTGTGGTGCCCTGATCTACGGCTTCTAAACAATACCTCTAGACAAAGATCCCCTTCCTTTCCCCTTCCTTTCCCCTTAACCCGACACCTCATTGCTGCTGGCGACTTGGTAAAGGGAAGGAAGGAGAGGAGAAAGGCAAGGAGAGAGGATATCCATACAGCAGATGTAATGAGAGGCGGAGGAAAAGGAGGTGGTTTGAAGATAGTAATGAGGAAGAGGAAACGGAAGAGGAAGGACGGAGGAAGGTCTATAAGGTAGAGGGAAGAGAAGAGGAGGAAGAGGAAATGGAGGAGGAACGAGGGAGAGAAAGGAAGGTTTACGTACACGGTAGAAAGGTAAAGAGGGAGAAAGGAGGAAAGGAAGGTATGTGAGGATGAGAGATGTAAATAAAAACAGAAAGAAAGAAAAAAAGTAAATGGAGAATAAATGAGGGAAGAAGAAGAAGCAGAGGAAGTATGAAGAAAAGATAGAGGAAGAAGAGGAAGAGGAAAATGGAAAAAAAAGAGAAGGGAAAGAGAAAATACCAAAGCAAATAAAAAAAAGAAACGAAGGAGGGGGAAAAAAAGGAGGATGGCTCAGAGAGAGAGAGAGAGAGAGAGAGAGAGAGAGAGAGAGAGAGAGAGAGAGAGAGAGAGAGAGAGAGAGAGAGAGAGAGAGAGAGAGAAGGGGAGAGACCTCGCTGCCTTGTCGTCATTAATTTTGTGGGCCTGTGCAGCTCCCCCTTTAGCGCTACCAACACTGAATTATTGATGTAAATTATTAGTGCGAGAAGATGGCTCGGTCATGTACGCTGTGTGGTCAGGGAGGGAGAGGCAGGGAGAGGCAGGGAGAGGAGAGGGAGAAGAGGAAAAGAGGTGCATCACGGTAGGAGGTAATGAGTGAGTGCATCATAGGAAGAGGAGGAGGAAGAGGAAGAGGAGGGGAGACTATCTTTGGTAGGGGGAAAAAAATCAGGGTAGCTGTATTATACTTAGGAGGGGTGGAGAGAAGGAGGGAGAGACAACAGGAGAGGAGAGAGGGAGGGAGGGAGGGAGGGAGGGAAGGTGAAGGAACGAGGTCTATCTTGGCAAGGAAAAGGAACAAGGTAGGTTCATCAAGAGAGAGAGAGAGAGAGAGAGAGAGAGAGAGAGAGAGAGAGAGAGAGAGAGAGAGAGAGAGAGAGAGAGAGAGAGAGAGAGAGAGAGAGAGAGAGAGTAATCGAGGGAGATAGAATGTAGACGTGGATGAAGAGACAGGAGGGATGGAGGGAGGGAGGGAAGAAAGCAGGGAGTGACAGAAGGATGGAGAAAAAGAAAGAAGGGAGAGAGAGGGGGAGTGAGGGAAGGGAGAGGGAGGGAAGCAGTGGCAGAGAAGATGCACGAATATTCAGAGTGAAAATTCCTCGCCTCGCCATTATATTATATTAAATTACACACGAGGCGGAAAATCACAGTGTTCCGCTCTCGTCCCTCGCCGCTTCCTGCCGCCGACACCTTGCAGCCCCGTGCTCTCCCCGGTGCTGCTGCTGCTTACTATTATTATTACCATTGTTATTATTATTGTTATGGTTATCATTATTATATTACTATCACTATTACTGTTCTCCTCCTTCTTGTTCTTTTTCTTATTGTTACATTTCTTTACTGTTCATTCTGCTACAGCTCCTTCTACTTACTACTACTACTACTACTACTACTACTACTGGACGAAGGGAAATCTAAGGAGGAAAAGGAGAAGGAATATGCATAAAATTCTAAGGGCATAAAAATAGTGAAGGAAAAAACATAAGAATGCAAGAGATAAAGAGAACGAAGAGTAATATGCAATAAGTAGGATAATAAATAAGTAAAATAAAACAATATGAAACATCTTATAATATTTCAAAATCAACCTCAGCGCTTCGATCTATTTATATAAATATGTCTTGATATTCAAATGAAAGATTACTGATAAAAATGAAAATAAAATAGAATAAATTAAAACGAAAGAAAGAAATAGAAATTATATACTACAGCATACTCGCTTTTAATATTACCTTTCTTTTTTTAATCCTATTTTCTTTATCAATACTCTCTTGCACTCTTCTCCCCCCACCCATCTCTCTCTCTCTCTCTCTCTCTCTCTCTCTCTCTCTCTCTCTCTCTCTCTCTCTCTCTCTCTCTCTCTCTCTCTCTCTCTGTTTCTTTCGCCGCTTGGAGAGTATCATTCGTGATCATGTTCATCCCATTTTCTGCTCGGCCGCGTCCACGGTGAGGGAGGAAGAGGAGTGACTGCATAATTTCTCTCCCTCACCTCCACTAACTCTCTTCTTTTTTCTTTGGCCTTTTTGGTACATTGTCCAGCCCGCTCCTTCCTTCCTAGTCTCATTATTCTCTTTAACCTCTATTCTTCCCGTGTCTCCTTTATCTTCTTTGCCCTTTTCGTTGTAGTGTCTTCAAGCTCCTTCCTTAATTCTTTCAGTAACTGCTGTGTTTTTACCGCTGTGTTTCTACCACTATTCTTCCCGTCTCTCCTCTTTCTTCATTGGCCTTTTTGATATACTGTTCCTCCCTCTCCTTTCCTTCCTCCAGTCATTGCTGTGTTTTTCTACCACTATTCTTTTCGCCTCTCCTCTATCTTCCGTGGTCTATTTGGTGTACTGTCCACCACTCTTAGCTTCTTCCTCAGTCTGTCTCCAAATGCACCTGTCACAATCTTTCCGTCCTATTTGCCTCTCTATTCATGGCTCACTATCTTCCTACTCCTCTCGCCTTCTCGCTATCTGTGTCTTTATGAAGTACTCAACTGTCACAATCTTCCCGGCCTTTCTTCCCTCCCGTTCACTTTCACGTATAGCTTCCCACGCTACTGATCTTTAAACGTATCCTCCCGCTCTTCCCTCTTCCCGCCTCCTTGCAACTACATCTTCCGGGCTTTCTTACTTCCTCCCGCTGCTGTTTCCCACACCCCCGTTACGTTGCTCCTCCCATTGCATCCCTCACGCTCTCTCTCTCCCTCCCGCCCCACTTATTTCCCTCTCCCTACTGGCCCCCTCCCTCCCTCCCGCTGCGGCGACACACCCGGGCAAGCGTGAGAGTGTGAAATCTGCCTTTGGCCACGCTAGAGACACACTATTACATGCTAATACTCCGCCGCCGCCTCTCCTTCCCGCTCCTTTTCTTATTCCTCCTCCTCCTCTCTCTCTCTCTCTCTCTCTCTCTCTCTCTCTCTCTCTCTCTCTCTCTCTCTCTCTCAATATAATACTTCAGTTTTCATATTTAAAAATGCTTTCGTTATTTTTTATGATCATTATCTTCAAATTAATCGCGCTCGCGCACACACAAACACACACACACACACACACACATAACCTGTCATGTGTACCGGGGATTTCCTATCACATTACACGTCCATGACCGTCACGCACATGGCAGAAAAACTTAAATAACACACACACACACACACACACACACACACACACACACACACATGGTCACAGACAGGCAGACAGACCGACACACGGAAAGACAGAAAGACAGACAGACAGATAGACATACAGACAGACCGACACACAGACAGACAGACAGAAAGACAGACAGACAGACAGACAGACATGTGTACCACCACCTATGTACGTTTTCATGTACATCTCCAATCATGTATGCAGTTTGTGTACAGAAATAGTCTTCGCATGTATGTATGTATGTATGTATGTATGTGTATGCATTATCTTAACGATCTTGTCTTGGTGTGTGTACGTCAGCTTGAGTAGTCATTTATGTATGTATGTTTGTATGTATGTACATTTCCCTGTGCACCCTCAGAAAGATGTACACTCGAGGAACATGCGTGGCCAGATTTACGATAATTACCCTCACCGCTCGTTAGCCATGACTGCCTCCTCCTCCTCCTCCTCCTCCTTCATCCTCTCTCAGCCTTTCTTCCCTTTTCTTTTCCTGCACTTTCATTTACTCCTTTTCCTTTTTCTTCTTCTCCAGCCTCCTCCATCTCTCCCTTTATTCTTTTTTTCTTCTTCCTCCTCCTCTTCCTTCACTGCTTTTTTTTTTCATTTTCTTCTTTCTCCTCCTACTCCTTCTCTTCCCTCGAATATTCTTTCTCCTCTGTTCCGTCCATCTTCTGCCTCTCCTCTTCCTTCATCCTTTCATCCTTCATTCTCCTCCACCTCCTCCTCTTCCTCTTCCTCTTCCTCTTGATTTTCCTTTTCCTCCTCTTCTCTCTCCTACTCCTTCTCCTTCTTCTTCTCCTCCTCCTATTTCTTCATCCTTTCCTCCTCCTACTCATAGTCCAATTTTTTTTTTTTTTTTTGTAAAATTTGAGTATCACTCTTTTATATTTTTATTTTGCTCTTCTTTATATTTTACGTATATCATGTATTCCCTTTGTCTTCTTTTCTTCTATTTATATTCTATTGTTGTTGATTTGTTCCGAATTTTCTTGTATTTTCTTACAGGTATGAGTTCTATCTTTTTTATATTAAGATTTGTAGTAATATATTGCTATCCTTACGTTTATAAAAGGTTCTCTCTCTCTCTCTCTCTCTCTCTCTCTCTCTCTCTCTCTCTCTCTCTCTCTCTCTCTCTCTCTCTCTCTGAAACTCTCCATTCCTCTTCTTTTGCCATTACTCATACGTCTCTCTTCCATCATTCTCTCTCTCTCTCTCTCTCTCTCTCTCTCTCTCTCTCTCTCTCTCTCTCTCTCTCTCTCTCTCTCTCTCTCTCTCTCTCTCTCTTCCTCATCACACCGCTAGACAGAAGCAGAGTGACAGCAGGTTCGAATTCCCTTAAGAGAAGACT
>NC_087154.1:38002026-38017026 GCF_035594125.1 Scylla paramamosain
CGGTACAAGAATGTCTGGAAAAGCAGGTGGGAGAGGAAGGGGAGATGTGGACTGGAAGGTGTGGAAAGCTGGAAAGTTGTGGGTGGAGGGGGAGGAAATGGGAGGTGGTGGTGGTGGTGGTGGTGGGCGTGGTGGTGGGTGTGGTGAGGTGGTGGTGGGTGGTGAGGTGTGGTGTTTGGGGAGACATGTTGGGTGGTTTTGTGGGTGACGGTGGTGGAGGAGGAGGAGGAGGAGGAGGAGGAGGAGGAGGAGGAGGAGGAGGAGGAGGAGGAGGAGGAGGAGGAGGAAGAGGAGGAGGAAGAGGAGGAGGAGGAGAAAGAGGAGGAGGAGGAGGAGGAGGAGGAGGAGGAGGAGGAGGAGGAGGAGGAGGAGGAGGATGCATCATGACTAAAAAATATCTTTCCATAACGGTATTTTCTCTCTCTCTCTCTCTCTCTCTCTCTCTCTCTCTCTCTCTCTCTCTCTCTCTCTCTCTCTCTCTCTCTCTCTTGCTAATTTGAGAGAGAGAGAGAGAGAGAGAGAGAGAGAGAGAGAGAGAGAGAGAGAGAGAGAGAGAGAGAGAGAGAGAGAGAGAGAGAGAGAGAGAGAGAGAGAGAGGAGAAAGCAAGAGGACGAACAAACGAGAAAAAAAAGGGAGGAAGAAACAAGAAAAATGATGGTAGGGGAGAAGGAACGGGAAAGGAAGGGGATGGGAGAGCTTGACGGAGGGAGGTTGGAGGGATAGGGGAGGGAAAAGGGAGAGGAGAGGGAAGGGAGATTGGAGGGATAGGGAGGGGAGGGGGAGAGGGAAGGGAGGGGCGGGGAACAAGCGTCCAGGTGGGAAGTGGAAAGTCATTTACACGGTTCAGGAAGCGTGGTGACCGCACCCCGAGGCGTCCACGGCGGCACCCAGCGGTCTGCACCAGCACCCAGCGGTCTGCACCAGCACCCAGCGGTCTGCACCAGCACCCAGCGGTCTATATCAGCACTCAGCGGTCTATATCAGCACCCAGCGGTCTGCACCAGCACCCAGCGGTCTGCACCAGCACTCAGCGGTCTATATCAGCACTCAGCGGTCTATATCAGCACTCAGCGGTCTATATCAGCACTCAGCGGTCTATATCAGCACTCAGCGGTCTATATCAGCACTCAGCGGTATATATCAGCACTCAGCGGTCTCTACTAGCACCCATGAGTCATTTCAGTAACAGACGATCTTTACATACATATATAACAGCACACAGCAGTCTGTACCAGCACTAAGACTCCTGCAACACCATTCGATTAATTTTCAAGAAGCTGTTCCCATCACCACTGGGCGATACAAGTAATCACCAGAATGTCTGTACCATCGCCAATTTAAGGCAACACCAGGGAGTCTTCAGCTTCATCTACGAGTTTCTACCACCTTCCTGCACCAACCAGCACTCTAGCATTTCAGCCGCCTACAAACATCCCCTAACACTTACAATAACCCGAAAGTTTAAGTTTTCTGAAGGAGTTATCAGCAATTTACACGGCTATAATTTTTCTATTGTTTAAAACCACCCAGTACTATTTACAAGTCAAGTTTTCTACAAGCACCTCAACAGCATTTACAAGATCACGAAAGTTTATGTTTTCTACAATGCTTTCTACTGTCTACAAACACGTATTAGTACTTATTAACGCGCGACAAGGTAAGTCTTTTATACATGCATTTACCATCAACTACTTATATAATACAGTTTCAGTTCTCTACATGCATTCGCGAGCAGTAACACCTGAGTTTCTTTTTTGTTTACAAGTATTCATCCACAAGCGTTTACCATCACCCGACAGTTTAAATTTCTACAACCGTCTACTAACAATTACCATCACAATCACTCCATTATCTACGAACTTTAACTAACATACATCAGCACGCGTTATTTTCCCTTACATAGAAGCATCACAAGCATCCACCGGCAACAAAATAGACTCCGCAACCAGGTAGTTAGTGCTGAGTCATTAGGCAGCTATAAAAGCTTAAACAAATTTATGGATGAGAATGACAGGTGGAAATAGGTAGGCATATTTCATACAGGGACTACCACGTGTAGGCCTGATGAATTCTTGCAGCTTCCCTTACTTTCTCATGTTCTTATGTTCAATTTAACGTAACGTAATGTTCTCCAGAGCCAAACACTCCCTATCACCGTGCCATCAGTCTGAACATGAGCTTTTTTACTCTCGCCAGCTGTTTCGCGCGGCGCCCAGCAGTGTGCCAGTCCCCAGCGGTCTGGCAGCACCGGGGGTTCCTTATCGCCCGCCCACATCGGCCCCCTACAGGCTCCAGCATTGGCTGCTCTTCTCTACCACTACCAAACGGTTTCTACGCACCTGTCACGTAACGGAATCCAGAAATATTAGAAAACAGCGGATTATGTTTTGCCTGTACCTAATGAGAATAATAATTTTTTGTATCCAAGGCTTTTATTTTTACTATTTTTGAGTTGTGACTATAAAAATAAGAGAGATTAATTACTTGGTCGAATTCCAGAAATATTGGAAAACAAAGGACTATAATTTTTTTTTTTTTTTACCTATTGCCAAATAAGTCTGTCGCAGAATAACCACATTTCCTCTAAGCATTTTCTTTTACAATTTTTTAATCAAGACTATTAAAAAAAAAAAAAAAAAAAAAAAAAATATATATATATATATATATATATATATATATATATATATATATATATATATATATATATATATATATATATATATATATATATATATATATATTATACGATCACCATCCAGAAATATATTAGAAAATAATATTACCACAGCATTCACCCATTCCCAAAACAAGTCAAGTTTCACAATAATCACATTTTTTTCTATAAGCACTTTCTTTTTACTCTTTTTGAATGGGAACTATTAAAAGAGGATCATTACGTTGTTCCCGACAGGTGGGGGTCATTAGGCGGGCGTGGAGCGTTATTAAGGGTAATTATCGATGCTCAACTTCCCTCGGGGCTTACAAGGGTCATTTGCATATAATTGTCGGTAGATATGCAGGGCCAGGGAGGAAGGGGAAGGCCGGGGAGAGAGAGGGGAAGGGCGAGGAAGGGGAACGGTAAAAAGGAAAGGGATGAGGGTTGGTGCAGGGGAGTGAGACCATAGGGGGATAGCGGGAAGAGAGAGGGGAACTAGGAAGAGAGAGGAAGGGGAAATGGGAGAAAAGACCGGAAAGGAAGCAATAAAAGGGGAGTGAAACATAAGGGGAAGAGGAATCATTGAAAAAGGGAGAAAGAAAAAGGAAATAGGAAGGTTTTCTGTTCGTAAGTTGAGTTAAAATGTGAGGAATTTTGAGCATTGTTTAGTCTGTGATGGTATTGATATGGGGAAAGGGTCTCTCTCTCTCTCTCTCTCTCTCTCTCTCTCTCTCTCTCTCTCTCTCTCTCTCTCTCTCTCTCTCTCTCTCTCTCTCTTTCATAGCGGACAGTTTTACCACCCACAGATTATTGACGTGAAAGTGAAGTAATTTCTCCGATCTTTTTCCAAACTTTTGTGGTCTTTTTATTAATCAACGGTCAGTGGTGAGATGTCTGAAAGTCCAAACTCTCTCTCTCTCTCTCTCTCTCTCTCTCTCTCTCTCTCTCTCTCTCTCTCTCTCTCTCTCTCTCTCTCTCTCTCCGGCTATGCAAAGTTTCTCCACATTCTTTACGTAGACTTTTCCTCCTCACCGCCTCCTCGAACACCACCTCTTCATATATTTACAAACCCCCATTTTCTGTTCTGTCGTGTTAAGAGGCTCGCCGACGCGTTCCTCTCCGCTTGACGCTCATCCTTTCCTTCCTCCCCCTCTCCTCTTTCTCTCACTCCTCTCTCCACCACCGCAATTTCAGTGGAGCCTCTCAGCCTGCACTAGTTCTCGCTGGAGGGATAAGAACCGCGTTGATAAGAAGACTCCGGCACAAAAATTAGACAGGATAATTATGGGGAAACAGGCAGCGGGAGTGACGGCCATGGCTGGAGGGGTAACTCGCATAAATTGACTCATGGGTAAAATCCGCACCGATGAGTAGGACTGTAAACAAGGCTGACATCATAATACGTAGGTTCCGCGCTTTCTCCAGGCCTTCTGGTGATCCGCTCCTCCTTCAGCTAACTGGCGGTGGAAGGTATAGGTAGAGAGACGTTCAGGGTAGAGAGAGGGGAACTGTTACACGTGAAAAATGGATGTATATGTGGAGTAAGGAGTAGTAAATGGATATGGTAATGATAATGTTTAAGGGTTGTAGCTATCGTGTGTTCTCTTCCCTCTCTCTCTCTCTTCCTATCTCTCTTTCTTCCGCTCTCATCTATTTCGAAACTCGTTCATTATCCTGTCGAGAGAGTAATTGCTCTTATCTCTCTCTCTCTCTCTCTCTCTCTCTCTCTCTCTCTCTCTCTCTCTCTCTCTCTCTCTCTCTCTCTCTCTCTCTCTCTCTCTCTAATTCTCATGTATTATCGTAATTAAATATCGTGCAAACCACTGATCTAAAAATTATGATAGAGAAAAAAATAGGTCAAGATTATGAGAATATACAAATGCATGATAATTTTAACCCTGCAAAATAAAAAAAATAAAATAAAATAGGAAGAGGAGGAAGAAGGAATAATAAAATGAAAGAACATAACTGTAAAAGTAAATAGGTAAAAAGGAACGAGACAGAAAGAAAACACATGACAAAGAAGTAAAATAAAACTAAAAATAAAGTAAATAACGAGAAAACACCCTCTAAAGAAAAAAAAAAGGAAAAAAAAATTGAAAGGTAAATGACACGAAATCTAAAACAAATCTCTAAAAGGACAAGGCAGAAAAATAAAATCCTATGAAAACAGAACGAGATCAGAAGAAAAAAAACAAAAAACAAAGCAAAGCAAAAAATAAAAAAGTAAATAAAACAAGAGATAAATAATAAGATAAATCACAAATAAAACCTAACAAGACCAGAAAAAAAAACAAGAAAAACAACAACAAAGAAAACAAGAAGACGAAAACGAAAAACAAGAACAAGAAAAAACTGTAAAAAAAAAAAACCTAACCAAAACGAAACTTAACACAAGACATCAAGTAAAAGAAGAAACCATCAGAGCAGAGAAGAGGAGAGACAGGAGAGGAGAGGAGAGAAGAGATCATGAAGACATCATTACCACCACCACCACCACCACCACCACCACCACCACACCTTTCCTATTCCGCTGGAGGTACTGAGTGAACAGATATCCACCCCGACTCTTAACGGTGTACCTGTTGACTAATTGGATAGAGAGACAAACACATCGGCCGCCAGGTAGTGCCTAATTAGCGTGGCACGAGCACCTCCGCCACACCTGCCGTACCTGTAGGCCGTGCATAATGAGCAGTGATTAGTATACAGGTGACGGTGAATACCCCCTCTTCGTCTCTCTCCCTTCCTCTTACCCCCTCTCTTGCCACTACTCCTACCCTCCCTCCCTCCTCTCCTCCCCTGCTCCCCACTACCCTTTCCGTTCCTTCTTTCTTCTCCTCCTCCTCCTCCTCCTCCTCTGTTGGGCCGCTGCGGGGGAGTTCAAAGCACCGACCTGCACGTCAATTCTCTCTCTCTCTCTCTCTCTCTCTCTCTCTCTCTCTCTCTCTCTCTCTCTCTCTCTCTCTCTCTCTCTCTCTCTGAACATGATTTTGAGATTGTGAGATTGAGAGAGAGAGAGAGAGAGAGAGAGAGAGAGAGAGAGAGAGAGAGAGAGAGAGAGAGAGAGAGAGAGAGAGAGAGAGAGAGAGAGAGAGAGGTGATCCTTCGTTCGTGTTTGCTCGCGTGACAGTAACTGAAGGAGGCTGCTTGCGCGTGCTCTCTCAAGTGTGTGTGTGTGTGTGTGTGTGTGTGTGTGTGTGTGTGTGTGTGTGTGTGTGTGTGTGTGTGTGTGTGTGTGTGTGTGTGTGTGTGTGTGTGTGTGTGCTTGCGCGCGTGAGCAGGCACCATCATAGTACACGCACGTGCGCACACATACAACTAAAAAATAAATAAAAAAATAAAGGTAAAAAAATAAAAAGACGTTTACCTGAGAAGCGAGAAACACGAAGAAAAATAAAACTTGCTAGGAAAAACATTCATATACTCTCTCTCTCTCTCTCTCTCTCTCTCTCTCTCTCTCTCTCTCTCTCTCTCTCTCTCTCTCTCTCTCTCTCTCTCTCTCTCTCTCTCTCTCTACCCCGTCACCCTCTCTCTCTCTCTTTACCCGTCACCCTCTCTCTCTCCCGTCTCTCTCTTTGTATATTTACCCCCAGTCGCTCCTCCAGTTGCAGTGTGGCTCATAAAGAGTGCTATAAACTGCCGCACGGGTTTGCACAGAGCGTCTCCCGTGCACTGAGAAGCAACACAAGTAAACGCCCGACCCGGTGTTAAAGTGTTTGTCTGGGTGGCGACCTTCATGTTGCGGCCGCGGGAGTCTCACTTCTTGCCGCTATGTGGAGGAAGGCGGGAGGCGAGGGGCGATATGACTGAAGAGGGGCAGGTTTAAGGACTCTTGGGGCACTGGTGTGTGGTGACTGGGAGGTGGGAAGGAGTGGATGGTATAGAGGCGGCGGCAGTTGGCATGGAGGAACGTGTGTATTAGTTAGGTTAGCTCAGGTTATGTTTGTTTAAGTTAGGATAGATTGGGTTAGGTTGTGTTACGTTAGATTGGGTTAGGTTAGAGGGTACTGGGCAGGTTTATGGACTTCAAGAGACGCTGTTATATTGCAGAGAAGTGGCAAGGTGTATAATGTACAGTGGAGACAGTGGGACTTAAAGAATATGGGTACTGGTTACAAAATTTATGGCTAGGTTAGGTTATATTAGGTAAGAGAGTGATGGGTAGGTTTGGGAACTTCAGAGGTAGTTATATTGACATAGAGGTGGAAAGGAATTGAAGGTGAAGAATCTGAAGGGACACAGATATATGCTACAGGTTAGTTTAGGATGCAAGGTTAGATTAGATTAGAGGGTATGAATATAGTTATAGGTAAATGAATGAATGTGTATGTAAAGGCATTAGAATGGGTTGGTGTAGGAGGGACTGACAAAGGTACAAAGGGGCATAGAAACGAAACAAGGTAAAGGAGTAGCACAGAAAGGTAAGAGATGATAATGAGAGGGATCCACAAGTACAGGAGAAGAGTTAAGGGAAGAGACGAGATGGGCATAAGGAAGAGGAAGAGAAGGTTAAAAGGGCGTGGCTCTTTCTCCCTCTGCCTCTCCCTCTCACTCAGCCTCTCTAGCTCCTTTAAGTGTATACAGCAACAACAACCTGTCTCGCCTTGTACGTCTCTCCGCCATCCATCGCCGGGACTAAATGGCCTTCTTTTCTATTACCATTATGTTTTACGTGCGAATGATGCAGCAGCGCTTGATTGATCACCCACCGCTGCCCATTGATCCCAGTCCGTCACTCTGCATCCGCTCCGGCGAAATTCAACCCGCGGCGTGGCAGGCCATGCGATGGACTGCCCGTGTTTATCGAGCCGCGTTAGGTTAGGTTACGGTGCCTTTCTGGAGCATCCGTCCGTCCGCCCGCTACTGAAGGAGGAGGAGGAGGAGGAGGAGCAGGTTGCGGGGAGGAGATCGCTTGGTTGCGCAGCGCGATTTATGGGCCTGAGAGTATCCAGTGATCGCGCCGAACATACATAAAACATTATAGGGTCACAAATCATATGTTAAACAAACTTTGATGCACACACAAGCACACACACTCATACACTTACAAACACACACACACACACACACACACACACTGACACACAGGTACGCGGAAGTCGAATTAACACCTGTACGCAGAAACCAGGTGAAAATTACCTGCAGGTGTTAAACGGGTGGACAGGTAAGGAAATGGGAAGAGGGGGAGACTGGGGAGATGGGGGGAGGGGAATAAAAAGGAAAGGGGAGGAGGTACAGTGCGTAGGTGAGATATGGAAGGGAGGGGGTAAAAAGAGGGGAGGAAGAGGTGAGGAGTGGGGATAGGGGAAGGAGGGGAGGGGAGGGGAGGTGAACGTAAGGGGGAGAGCATGTTCATGATTCGTGAACATTAATAAATCTAGTAATTACGTGTCAATAAGATAATTAAGTTGTTCTATTAAGGGTTCGTCTCTTCCTGGTGTGTGTGTGTGTGTGTGTGTGTGTGTGTGTGTGTGTGTGTGTGTGTGTGTGTGTGTGTGTGTGTGTGTGTGTGTGTGTGTGTGTGTGTGTGTGTGTACTCCATTTACATTTAGCTTACGTAACCCAAACACTTCAAGTTAGTAAAAAACAAGAGGCAAGCTCCCTATTGGCATTCACGTCAGCTGTCTGTCTACTTATCAGTTCATCTCCTAAACATGCATTTATCCGCCGCCTCATCTCACCCTTATCTGTCCATCAGCGTCTATCGATCAAGGTATCTATTTGGCCCTTCAATTAGTTACCAATACATTCATCTCACGTCCCCTGCCGCCCCTTACGGTTCACCTGACTGCGCTCTCTCTCTCTCTCTCTCTCTCTCTCTCTCTCTCTCTCTCTCTCTCTCTCTCTCTCTCTCTCTCTCTCTCTCTCTCTTCACACACACACACCTGGATGTCTACAATGTGTAATCGCTCCAGTGCATCTTGTGAACAAATTGAGAAAGTTTTATTTTACGTTCTACATGAGTTTTTTTATTTATTTATTTATTTATTTTATTTTTTTTAAGTGAGAAGGGGAAGGGAAGGAGGAGGGGAGGGAGGAGGGGGAGGCGTCAAATGGCATAGCTGAGGGGGAGGTTTTTGGTCAGTGGTTTCTACACTGGTTTATTATGCCTCCTGTCTTCCCCCCTCCTTCCCCGTCCCATCACCTCCCCTCCTCCTCCTCCTCCTCCTCCTCCTCCTACTCAGTTTTTTTTTTTAGTCTCGATGGAATAAAAGAAAAATAGAAACAAAAAAAAAAAGAGGTTTGAATTACATGGACTGGAATTTATTGGTTCGTGTCTGTGGGATGTTTGGAAGAGGAAAAGAAAGAGTTAATTTCCTTTTTTCTTTTTTTTTCTTTTAGTAGTGGTGGTGGTGGTGGTGGTGGTGGTGGTGGTGGTGGTGGTGGTGGTGGTGGTATTAGTACTATTTGTAAAGGTAATGAAGGGGAACACCACACCTCCATAGAGAGAGAGAGAGAGAGAGAGAGAGAGAGAGAGAGAGAGAGAGAGAGAGAGAGAGAGAGAGAGAGAGAGAGAGAGAGAGAGAGAGAGAGAGAGAGAGAGAGAGAGAGAGAGAGAGAGAGAGAGAGAGAGAGAGAGAGAGAGAGAATGGGATTCTTTCTAGGGTGGTGAAGGGAAGGGAAGGTTAGGGAAAGGGGTCACTTGCAGGGGGAAGGAGAGAGAGAGAGAAAGGGAGGGAGGGAGGGAGGAAGGGAGGGAGAAAGGGAGAGGAGGAAGGAGGAAAGGGAGGGACAGCCGTGGGTGAAAGATCCATTCCTCTTCAGGAGTGATGAAGGAGCTGTCTCTGTCATAACGGGCGCCTCCTCCACCTCCTCCTCCTCCTTCTCTTCCTCCTCCTTCTCCTCCTCCTCCTCTTCCTCCTCCTCCTCCTCCCTCCTCCTCCTTCTGCAGCTCCACTTCCTTGTCCATCTTCTCTTCTTCCGCTTGCTTTCCTTGCTCTAAATTCTTCTGTTCTTATTATTCCTCTTCCTACTCACCCTCCTTTCCTCCTCGTCCTCCTCCACTTCCTTGTTTACTTCCTCCTTTTCCTCCCTTTCCTTTCCTTGCTCTAATTCTTCTGTTCTTATATTTCTTTCCCTCCTCCTTCTCTTATTGTTTCTTCTCCACTTCCTCCTCCTGTTTTTCTTTTTCTTGCTTCAAATTATTTTCTATTTCTCGTCTTCCTTTCCTTCTTCCTCTTCTTGCTCCATTTTACTCGTTCACTTTGTCTTTCTTTTTTTCCTCCACCTCCTTCAATGTTCTTCCTTGTCTTCATATTAATTTTTCACGTGATCTTTTCTTATAATTTTCTTTTTGTAATCTCTAAAATATAATATTTGGCCTCTTTGACTCTATATACTTCCATTCCTCCTCCTCCTCCTCCTCCTCCTCCTCCTCTTCCTCCTCCTCGTCCTAGTTTTCCATTTTCTCTTTCTTTTCCGTCATGTTACTCTTTTCTCCTCCTCCCTTCCGTCATTTCTCATCCCATCCTCCCTCCCATTTACCACCACCACCACCACCAGTGCCTTCAAGACCACAGCGGCTATCAACACCTGCTCCTCCTTCTCCACCAGTATCATCACTTACACCACTAACACCACATTCACCGGCACCATTATCACCAAGAGAGAAGAACTGATGATGAAGAAATGGAGGAGGAGGAGGAGGAGGAGGAGGAAGAGGAGGAGGAGGAGGACGACTAAGGGAGCGACTCAGGAGGAAGATTAGGAAGAAAAATGCTCACTGTGATTACAACAAGCTCCTACATTGGTGGAGGGGAAAGTAGTACTAGATGAGACGATACATTTGACCACAACCCGCAGAGATGGTGGTGATATGATAGTTGTGGTGGTGGTAGTGGTGGTAGTAGTAGTAGTAGTAGTAGTAGTAGTAGTAGTAGTAGTAGTAGTGCTGGTGGTGATCCTGGCTTTAAACTCGACGGAGGGAAGGAGGGAAAAGGGAGGAGATGGATGAATTTAATGGTAATGGTAATAGGAGATGGGAGAGAAAGAGAGAATTGAGGTGTCTGTGGTGAAGGGAGGGATGGGGAAGGGGAAGGACGGAAGGGAGAAAGAGGAAGTGTGTGTTTTAGGCGAAGGATGAGGAAAAAAATGGACAGGTGTATGGTTAAGAAGGGGAGAGAGAGAGAGAGAGAGAGAGAGAGAGAGAGAGAGAGAGAGAGAGAGAGAGAGAGAGACTACGCGCGTGTGTGTGTGTGTGTGTGTGTGTGTGTGTGTGTGTGTGTGTGTGTGTGTGTGTGTGTGTGTGTGTGTGTGTGTGTGTGTGTGTGTGTGTGTGTGTGTGTGTGTGTGTGTGTGTGTGTGTGTGTGTGTGTGTGTGTGTGTGTGTGTGTGTGTGTGTGTGTGTGTCCCATCTTACAATGACGCATAATAAAATAAATCTGGCCTGCAATTGTAATATTTTCCTTAGATTGCATATTTCCATCCAAGTGTGTGTGTGTGTGTGTGTGTGTGTGTGTGTGTGTGTGTGTGTGTGTGTGTGTGTGTGTGTGTGTGTGTGTGTGTGTGTGTGTGTGTGTGTGTGTCAATGGTGGGGAAGTGATGTGGCGAGAAGTGTGGTGAGAGCTGTGGTCAGGGTCTGGCTATAATGTTTACAGCTGTGGCTTATACATAGACAGCGCGGGTGTTTGTGGTCCTCACGGTATTAGGGGTCGCGGCTCACGGTGGCAGTGGTGGTGGTGGTGGTGGTGGTGGTAGTTGTTAGTAGTAGTAGTAGTGGTAGTGATAGTGGCAGTAGTAGTAGTAGAAGTAGTAGTTGTTGTTGTTGTTATTGTTGTTGTTATTGTTGTTGCAATAGTAGAGTCCTTACCGTCAATGAGACAGTCTTCATTTCCCCAAAAAATCACAATAAACAACAATTATTTAGTCTTCATTTCTCCCAAAAAAATCACAATAAACACACATTATTTTAAGATATACGAGGTGTGTCATTAAAGTTCCAGGACTGGTGTCCTAAAAGATGAATTTCAAACCCAAGCCACAAACCACCATATTTCCCCTTCAAAGTAATCCTTCTGGAGTATACAACTGCGCTCCCAACCCTCTACAGTCACTAATCTTTTTCTTACGTGCTTTTAAAATCATGTCCTCTGTTGCAGGTCGTTTAACAATGAGCGCTGAACAGCGAACAAACTTGAAGTTTTTGGTGCAGTTGGGGAAAACGCCGTCAGAAGCACTGGGTATGCTGCAAAAAGTGTACGGGGATGAGACAATGTCACGCTCACGTGTTTTTGAGTGGTGCAAGAGGTTCAAAGAGGGCCGGGAGGACGTGGAAGATGACCCCAGGAGTGGAAGACCCTCAACGAGCAGGAATGAGGCCAATGTTGAGCGTGTCAAGCAGATGGTGCGTGACGATCGTCGGTTGACTGTTCGAAAGATCGCAGATGAGCTTGGCATGAACCACAACAGCGTGTGGAAGATTATCACTGAAGATCTGGGCATGCGGAAAGTCTGTGCGAAGATGGTGCCGAGACTCCTGAACGATGACCAGAAGGGACGACGCATGCAGGTGTGTCAGGACATCCTCGAGCGTCTGGAAACTGAACCAGACTTGCTCAGGAGAGTCATCACCGGCGATGAGTCCTGGGTATTTGAGTACGACCCGGAGACCAAACGCCAGAGCCTTCAATGGAAGAGTCCGGCGTCGCCACGGCCGAAGAAAGCAAGGCAGTCCAGGTCCAGCTTCAAGGTCATGTTGATCGCTTTCTTCGATGTGAGGGGCATCGTCCACTGCGAGTTCTTGCCACAGGGCCAGACAGTCAACCAACATGTGTACAAAGAAGTACTGCGGCGTCTGCTTCGTGCAGTGCGCGAGAAGAGGCGGGAGTTGTGGCAGGACAACTCGTGGCTGCTTCACCACGACAATGCGCCTGCTCACAATGCCCTGAGCATCAGAGAGTTCTTGGCCAAGAAGAACATCGCCGTGCTGGAGCAACCGCCCTACTCACCTGACCTCGCTCCGTGCGACTTCTTCCTCTTCCCCAAGCTCAAGGAGGTCATGAAGGGGACCCGTTTTGATGATGCGGACGACATCAAAAAGGCCGTGACGACGGAGCTGAGGAGCATCCCGCAAGAATCCTTCCAGCAGTGCATGCAAGCCTGGCAGAGAAGGATGGACAAGTGCATGCGGTGCCAGGGGGATTACTTCGAAGGAGATAACCTATAGTTTGTAGCCTGGATGTGAAATAAAACTTGTGTGGCACCAGTCCTGGAACTTTAATGACACACCTCGTAAAAGGGTTTGCGACCAATGAAACACAATCTCTGCAATCTCAGCCAATCAAAATAAAAGAAAGAAACCCTTGCATTCAACAACATAGTCTCGAACAAACGACATACCAATTATCATTATTTCCAGAAGATAAATGGAAGGAATCGTATAGTTTGCGGATACTTACAATAATCATGATAATAATGGCAAGCTGTCCAATGAAAAATAACGTAATATAACTCACCTCCCGCTCATCTGAAAGGAAGGAAGAGGCGAACCGGATTCCGACCCCGAAGCTCCGGAATTCGAGACCCTGAAACAACAGAGAAGCTTGTGAACTTTTGGAGAAGAAAAGAAAACAAACTGAAAAAGAAAATAGAATTCATATAATTATTTTCTTATTGTTTAAAAATACATTAGTGTTCTTATATTTCAAATTCACAATGCTCTCTCTCTCTCTCTCTCTCTCTCTCTCTCTCTCTCTCTCTCTCTCTCTCTCTCTCTCGCGGTATCAGTCAGTCATATTACAAACGATAAAAAATACAGTCATAGTTTCTTTAGAGGTAAGTTTTCTTCACAAATACACAAAAAAACACAACTTTGAATTCTCTCTCTCTCTCTCTCTCTCTCTCTCTCTCTCTCTCTCTCTCTCTCTCTCTCTCTCTCTCTTCACACACACACAGGTGAATAAGCTTTGTCTTGGCGGTTCTGTATCAAGAACAGCTAACTAAAGGGGTGCAGCTGGTGTGTGTGTGTGTGTGTGTGTGTGTGTGTGTGTGTGTGTGTGTGTGTGTGTGTGTGTGTGTGTGTGTGTGTGTGTGTGTGAGTATTGGGTGCGAGAGAGAGAGAGAGAGAGAGAGAGAGAGAGAGAGAGAGAGAGAGAGAGAGAGAGAGAGAGAGAGAGAGAGAGAGAGAGAGAGAGAGAGAGAGAGAGAGAGAGATGAGAGAAAGTATTTATGTATGTATTTATGGATGCGCAGACTGCATATATGAAAGTATGTTTCAGAGAGAGAGAGAGAGAGAGAGAGAGAGAGAGAGAGAGAGAGAGAGAGAGAGAGAGAGAGAGAGAGAGAGAGAGAGAGAGAGAGAGAGAGAGAGAGAGAGAGAGAGAGAGAGAGAGAGAGAAACAAGCATTAAAAAAAAAAAACACCACCACCACCACCACCACCACCACCTCGTCCTCCTCCTCCTCCTCAAAGTAATCATTATTCTCTTCATACAGACGAGTAAAAACAAGTTTGAATTTACTACTGTAACACGAGCGGCGAAGAAAATGTCCTATTAACTCACATGAGAGCGGCCACACCTCAACGTAGCTTCTTTTTATGCGTTGCTAACACGCAGCCTTTCCTGTGCCAATGAACCTCAGAACCCAACAATATGCAATCCACAAATATATAGTCCCATCCACCCGTGCCCGGAATATGGTAATTTCAACCCATTCCTATGCCAATGAACTTCTAAATTCCGATAATAGGACAGGTTGAAATATACGGCGTCCTATTCATACCTATACTGAAAAAGTCTGACAATTTAATATGTCGTAGTGGCTTTGTTCACCTTTGTTTGAGACCTTTCACAGTCTGGTACATGGTAGATGTGTACCTGTGCTGCGTAAGAATCCATGACGATTTAATATAGCGTAGAAATGTGTGGCTCCGTTCACCTTTAATAGAGTCTAGATGTGTTCGTTGTTCGATACACTAATATGAGAAGTACCATTCATACGTATTCATATGTATACTGGAAATGTCTGGCAGTTTGTTATACCGTGGAAATGTGTAAGAATCTTCACCTTTATTTGGAGCTTTTCAGAGTTTGATAGGTTGTGTGTGTGTTATTCTATTCACTGATGCTATAAAAGAAAAAAAGAATCTGGCAATTTCATAGATTCCAGGGAAAATGCATTGTTTTTATTTATCTGTGCTCATAATCCCAGTTAGTCTATGCATAAGACCTTTTAATATACTGAAAGAAAAATATATAAACTCTTATTGTTCATAGTTATGCTAAAAAAAATCAACTACAATTTCAATCTGTAGACGCACTTTTTTCTCGTACCACAAATTTAAACACATCAGTCAGTTTTCCATCACAGAAATGAATGCACTCCGTTCTTTTGCTCCACTA
>NC_087154.1:38022026-38034526 GCF_035594125.1 Scylla paramamosain
CTCACTTTTTTCGTCTCTTACTTTCTATTCTTTTCTTCCTTTTGCGATTTCTTACTTTAATTTTATTCTTTTCTTGTCGTTCTTCTTTTTTTTCCTTCCTTTCTTATTTTCTTCCTTTTTATTCTGTTCCTTTGCATTCCTCGTGTTATTCTTCCCTTCTGCCGATCTTCTTTCTTCCATTTTTTTTTACTTTCCTTCTCTTCTTTTCTTCACTTCCCATCTTTATATTATACTTTTGTATTTTTTTTGTATTTTCTTCGTTTTTTTTTCATCCCACTCCTCTTCCCATTTACTTCATTCCGTCCTCTCCTCCTGTTCTATGATGTAGTTTCTCTCCCTTTATTCATTATGCCTCTATCTCCTTTCTTTCTCCTCTATCTAAGCAGTCCCTTCATTCCTCCCTCCCTCTCCTCCCATTTTTACACCCAAACATTGCATTCCTCTTTCCTGTTTCCCTTTTCCTTCTTCTCTTCCTCCTTTTCTCTATATTCTTTCTGTTCCTTCTTTTCATCTTTCTTTTTCTTTCTTTCTTCTCCTTCCTTTTTATCTCCCATTCTCTCTTTCCTATTTATATGTTTCTCCTACCAGTTTCTTTTCTCTTTCTTGTCTCTCTTCTCCTATTCTTTTTTTTTTCTCTTTCTCTTGTCTCCCTTTCTATTCTTTCTTCCATCTACTGTTTTTTTTCCCACACTTCCCTCTCCTCCTCCATTCTTTCTCCCTTTCTCCTTCTCCTCCATTCTCTCACTTCCTCTTTCTTCTTCCTTCCCCCTTTCCTTCGCTTTTCCCTCATTCTTCCTGCCTTTCCCCTCTCCTCCCTCTTCCTTCCTCTTTCACCTTTCCCTCATTCTTCCTGCCTTTCTCCCTCCCTTCCGCCTCCCGCTGGGGTTGGGACTAGCTGGGTAGGCTGCCAGTAAGCTTTTTCTATTTTTTCCCCTCCCCAAGGTACTCAAATATACTACAGAGGATTTTTTTCACCTCATTCCTCCTCCTCTTCGTCCTCCTCCTCCTCCTTCTCTTGAGCCTTTGTTATAGCCTGACCAGCCTCCCGGGAGCGACACAGACTCAAAAGGGGGAAAAAAATTGGAGAGAAAGAAGAGGAGGAAAAAAATAAAGACGAGGATTGCCAAGGCGGGAAGAATAAATAGATTAGTGAAGGAATAAGTGATAATCAGGCACGGTAAGTAAGATAGACGAGAAAATTGATTTGTGTGTTCATATTCATTATCTTGTTTTCACTCTTGATTTATTTTCTTTTTTTTCTAAGAGGATCTCGCCAGTTACAGGTATATACATTTTTTTTTCTCTCCTACCTGATTTCGTACTTTTCTCTCATATATTTTCTCTCGTATCTCTTTATCTTTTTTCCCCCTCTTGATCTTTTATATTACCGGCCGGTCTATCTAACTACGTACGTGCGTGTCAATCATCAACGCTCGCCGCCTAAGACCTCAAAAATGTGAGAGGAAGAGAGAAAAATGCATTAACTGAAAGACCCCTGGGGCGGTGTGAGGTTTAATCATGCAGCGAGAGTCCAGCTAGCCGCGATGCACTGAGCCGCCCTTCACAGCCTTCAGCGGACCACCTTGTAGCGAATTTACCGCCGTGTTAACCTGAGCGTCATGTTGAGCCTTTGTGCTGAAGTGAATTCCTTGTAGAACCGAGTGAGTGCGTTAGAGCGAGTGCCTTGTAGAAATATTAAATTGAACCTAGTGACTTATAGAACCACTGAGTATCTTGTAACAGAAGCACCTTATACTAGAACCATCATGTTAAACCGAGTGCTTTGTGGAACCTTTGCATTAACTATGGTTCGTTGCAAGACCAATGCATCAAGATTAGCGGCTTGTTGAACCATCACATTAAACCCAGTGCCTTGTAGAACGATCGCATTATACCTCAGCACCTTTTAAAACCATTGCATTAAACCAGGCATCTTTTAGAACCACCATGTTAAAACTCAGCGTCTTAGGGAACCATATCATTAAATCTAGCGCTTGTAGGACTATAAAATTAAATCCATCACCTTACAGAACCATATAACTGAACCTAACGCCCTATAGAACCAGTGGATTAACTCAGACGTTTTGTAGAACCAGAGGATTAACTCGGGCGCTTTGTGGAGCCAACATATTAAACTGACTACCTTATTGAACCCGTTGTGTGTGTGTGTGTGTGTGTGTGTGTGTACAGACCGTCACTACAGACCGTCAGTCGAGGAGGTGGCGTGGGTCTTTGTGTCTGAGCCACAGTATTGAACCAGCAAGTTAAACAGTACCTTATAAAACCACTGCATTAGACTGATCGACATGTAAAGCCACAACATCAAACCAAGTGCCTATAAGTATACAGTTTCTCACTATAGTTAAACCTGTACTGATCCATTAAATCGAGTATATACCTTGTAGTAGCGTGAAACTTGTAAACGTACCATCATTGAGTAGAATCGAGAGTCTTGTAGTAGAATCATGGTTAAAGGAATGTTAACGTAATTTGCCACAGTCTTTTTCTGCTATCTTGAACGTTTTCCCTCGGTCTTGCACTCTTAAATGTTTCATCACTGTACGTAGACAACTTTCAACAGGCTATAGTGGAAATTACTGGAGTTTTTAGGGGTAATTCATGATTCTATCGATGGTTTACCTTAGTTTGTCCATTTTTAACAAGCTATGGTGGAAATTACTGGAGTTTTCAAGGGTAATTCATGATATTAGCCATAGTCTTCCTTAATTTGTCCACTTTTAATAAGCTATAGTGAAAATTACTGGCGTTTTCACGGGTAATTCGTGATTTTGGTGATAGTGTTAGGAGTCAGCACCTTATGTAGACCACTTTCAACGAGATATAGTGGAAGTTATTAGAGTTTTCAAGGGTACATGACTCAAGCGATAGTTTAACAAGTTCGGCATCTTATCTACACCTCTTTCAACAAGCTATAATTTAATTTATGAGTCTTTAAGAACAATGCATGATTCTAGAGATAATTCAGAGATTCAGCGTGACCATTTACGAAGAAAAACGCCCATGAAAGCCTGAGTAATCTCCGTGCCCTCTGGAAACAGCCTTAATGAGAGAGAAAGCAAAGCGTCTTAAGAATACGTCACTCAGTCTTAAGTCCTCTGAATTTACTGACAGTCTCCGCACAAGACCTGACGAGTGATGGATTCTAAGCTCAGCGGTCTTGAGATTGAAGAAAAAGGCAGAGAACAGTGGGATTGAATGAAGCAAGTGACTATTTCTGTCTACTTCTTTATGAGCGAGGATAATCGAACAATTTGAACGGACGAAGCCATCACTAATAATGTTAAAGTAATTACTTCAATTATCTAATGGTTGTCTTTACAGCAACTTTACTTTCGAACCGGATTCACTGACTGTAACTGTTGTGGATGCAGTTAACATCACTAATAATGTTAAGGTAATTAATTCTATTATTTAATGGCTGTCTTTACTCAAACTTTAATTTTCGAACCGGATTCACTCATTGTAACTGTTCCAAATGTTAGGTCTTGCCATTCCCTGCATCCTTCTTCCTTCAGATCACACTCGTCTCTGCCACGGTATGCTATCTCAGTTCAGTCCAATAAAGCCTGGCAAAGAAGGTCTCTGTTCGCTCTCCATGGGCACTGCAATCACACAATCACTACGCGTATCACTTAACCTAGTAAAAAGCGAGGCACCCAACTAAGCGGCGCCAATCACAGCAAACAATGACAAGAATCAAGACTACGTACGTATAAGCGAAATGGAAAAAAAAAAAAAAATTAAAAAGAAAGTTACGGGAATACACTGCGATGAAACTGCAACTTTTGTCAATAAAGGGGAAAGGCACTCAATCTGAAGGCTAAAAATACTTGAGCGTTAGTAAAACCTGGATACCTGTTTAATTAAGCGTCCGTGGTTAAATGTATGCACACTTTCAGAAAGACTCGAATACTTTCAAGAAAAAAAAAAAAGCTTTAAAGAGGAAGAGAACAGACAGTGTTCAACTTGTACTCAATGAACCTGAAATGAACTGGGAATTCAACGTACTGTTATGGGAGGCATAATAGGGGGAGGGGAAGGGAAGGTAGGGGGTGGAGATTATAGTGGGAAGTTGGAGATGAGGAGGAGGAGGAGGAGGAGGAGGAGGAGGAGCAGCGGATAAGGGAACCTAGATATTTTTAGGGGGCGGTTCAGAGAGAGAGAGAGAGAGAGAGAGAGAGAGAGAGAGAGAGAGAGAGAGAGAGAGAGAGAGAGAGAGAGAGAGAGAGAGAGAGAATCTAAGGGGTGGAGGAGGATTGTAAAAAGTTCGGTAAGACTTGGATATAAAGATTTGGAGCTGTATCATTAGAGGCAGTAGATGAAGTTGTAATAAAAAGACTCCATATTCGGTTTGCCTTTCTATTTTACTGTTTATTTATGTCAAAGATATATATCGAACCTCTCCCTCTCCCTCTCCCTCCCTCTCCCTCTCTCTCTCTCTCTCTCTCTCTCTCTCTCTCTCAGCGGGTACCAGCATGTATGAGCGACAGGGCAGTGAACCCAGAGATGTATAGTCGAAGTCCTCTCTCTCTCTCTCTCTCTCTCTCTCTCTCTCTCTCTCTCTCTCTCTCTCTCTCTCTCTCTCTCTCAATATACACAAACAAGCACGCCATTATTCATCGTCTTCCTATTTGTCTATCTTCTGTCATCTCTCTTCCCGTCTTCTTATTCCTCCTTACTTGATCACCCACCGTATAAGGAAAAGTAAAACACCCCTCTTAAATTGGGAGACGGAAGGAGACAGAGGGACAGAGAGAGAGAGAGAGAGAGAGAGAGAGAGAGAGAGAGAGAGAGAGAGAGAGAGAGAGAGAGAGAGAGAGAGAGAGAGAGAGAGAGAGAGAGAGAGAGAGAGAGAGAGTGGGTGGAGGAAAAGAGAAGTGAAAGGAAAGGGGTAAATGTCTATGTATGTATATAGAACGGGTTGCCAATAACAATAATAATAATGATCGGGACACGGGCAGACAGAGAGAGAGAGAGAGATAGACGGAGAAAGAGAGGAAGGGGTGAAAGTAGAGGAACAGAATAAGTACGAGAACGATTTCATGATAAAAAGAAACTTCTAGCACTACTACTACTACATTAATACCAATAATAATAATAATAATAATAATAATAATAATAATAATAATGATAATAATAATAATAATAATAATAATAATAATAATAATAATAATAATGATAATAATATAGCCACTCCATCTTCAACACACACGCACACACATTCAGATAAAAGAAAAGAAGGTAAGAATAATCGTCTAATCTGAAAAGCGATCAGCTAGCGAGGCCAAACACCCACCCACTCACACACACACACACACATACACACACATGAACTGGACTGGTCAGAACGATCCATCAATCTCTCTCTCTCTCTCTCTCTCTCTCTCTCTCTCTCTCTCTCTCTCTCTCTCTCTCTCTCTCTCTCTCTCTCTCTCTCTCTCTCTCTCTCTGTGTGTGTGTGTGGGAAACATTAAGCAGGTACATTGTTGGAGTTTCATAAAAGTTTCATTGATAATTTTTCCTCCCCTGACGAGCAAATAGCGCACGTCTTATTGCTCTGGAAACAGCCTCGCGTGCTTCGTTTGTTTCCTAAAGCGAAAATTTCAGGTTCCCACAAAGTTAAGTCCAGTCTGGTCTATTCTGTTCCGTTCTGGCCTGGTCTGGTCAGCATGCGAGTTAAGATCAAGAAATAACGTCGAGAAAGCAAGGAAAGAAGGAAAGGCGAAAGAAAGGAGAAGGAAAAAAAGGAGAGAAAAGGTAGGTTAGTTTTTCGTTGGCTTGGTCGACACGCGTGGAGGGTTCTGACGCAAAGGCTGGGTGTGGCCGAGGATTGGATGATCAACTATTGCCTGTCCAGTGATCTACGTAGGTAAGGGCAGGTGTTTCCGTGTGTGCTGAAGAGCTGCTCCGCCACACACACACACACACACACACACAGTCAACCTCCTTCTATAAATAGCTTTTTTTTTTCTTCTTTTTTTTGGGGGGAGGCAGAATATTGAACGAATCTTTCCCCCCTTCTCTCTCTCTCTCTCTCTCTCTCTCTCTCTCTCTCTCTCTCTCTCTCTCTCTCTCTCTCTCTCTCTCTCTCTCTCTCTCTCTCTCTCTCTCTCTCTCTCTCTCTCTCTCTCTCTCTCTCTCTCTCTCTCTCTCTCTCTCTCTCTCTCTCTCTCTCTCTCTCTCTCTCTCTCTCTCTCTTTTTTGTATCCTTGGCCAGACTCCTTGACATGTCTAAACACACACACACACACACACACACACACACACACACACACACACACACACACACACACACACACACACGATTTTCATTTCCCGTCCTGCCTTTTCACTGAGTCAGAACTAATTTTTGTCTGTAAAGTTTTAATTGTGACATGATATACATTCCGGAACAATTACACACACACACACACACACACACACACACACACACACACACACAGACACGCTCATTACAGCCCCGAAGGGAACAACGGACTTTAAACCATAAGATAATACATGAAGAGTCGGGGCAAGATAAGTCTATATATATATTTCTTTTATTACTCCATAAATAACCTCACTCTTAATTAATCTACTTCATTGCTTCACAGTGATTAACCGCTGATATTTATTGACAATTTTATCATATTATCATTTATCATTTCCTCTACTTGATCTTCTTTCTCTCTTACTTCTTCATTCTTCATGCTCCCTTTTTTTTCCTGTCTCTCTCTCTCTCTCTCTCTCTCTCTCTCTCTCTCTCTCTCTCTCTCTCTCTCTCTCTCTCTCTCTCTCTCTCTCTCTCTCTCTCCCTCTCTCCCCTCTTCGTGTGGATAACCCGTCCCTGTCTCATGCACTTGAAGGGAACTGGTTTACAATGAAGGATGGATGACGGATGGTCGATGGATGGTCTATTTGCTTGTAATTCAACATAATCACATTTTTATTTATAGCCAAACTTGATATTTCCCTCCACTGTCTTCCACTCTCCCCTCCACCTCATACTTACATGGACTGGTGGATGGTGGATGAGAGAGAGAGAGAGAGAGAGAGAGAGAGAGAGAGAGAGAGAGAGAGAGAGAGAGAGAGAGAGAGAGAGAGAGAGAGAGAGAGAGAGAGAGAGAGAGATAAAGGGAAGAATGCTATTTCAAGTATTTTTGTTCTTTATCCACCATCACCACCACCACCACCACCACCACCACCACGACCAGGAACTATCCACCAACTTCCTCACAGCCTCCAGCAGAAGCGCCCTCCCCACCCCCTTCCCTCCACACGAGACATGCCTTCACGCTGTGGATAGGCGCCTCCAGCCTCGTGCCCTCCACCACCACCACCACCCCTACCACCATCACCACCACCAGACAATGCCCACCAATTGGAGCTAATCGCCACGCCACTTGCAGCCTCAGAGAACAAGCAGGGCCACAGGAAACACGCCGCGCCCTTCCCCACGCCCTGCGGTGACCGTCTCCCCATCACGACCCGGGCACGAGCACATGCAACGACCCACGCACCGCCGCGCAGCACCACCACCACCACCACCACCACCCAAGCTCCCAAATGTGATCCTGTTTCCGTAATGGTTCCTTCATGCACACGACTCGCCGGCTTGCCTTCTTTATTATTCACCTTTTCCTTTCCCTCTCCCTTGCGTTCTCATTCTTCTTGACCTCTGTTTTAGGGGCTTTAAATATTATCTTATCTTTTTTATTCCCCATTTCCTTTCATCGTTCTTCTTTTGATTTATTTCTTTTCCTTTTTTTTTTCTCTCTCTTGCATTCTCTTTCTTCAGGTACTATAGAAATTATCTTCTTTTTCCATTCCCTGTTTCCCTTTATTTCTCTCTCTCTCTCTCTCTCTCTCTCTCTCTCTCTCTCTCTCTCTCTCTCTCTCTCTCTCTCTCTCTCTCCACGACCTCTATTTCAAGCCATATAAGAATTATCTCTTTTCCTCCCCTGTTTTCCTTTATTTTTATTTTTTCTCCTTCATTCTCTTCTCTTCACTTTATTATTCACTTTTTCCTTCCCTTCTTTTCTCCCTTTCTCCATGACCTCTTCTTCAAACTCTATGCAAACTATTTCTTCTCTTCCTTCCCTCTTTTCTCTTCATCTTCCCTTCTCTTTCTCCTCTTCACGTATGCCTTCTATCACTTGCCAACCTTCTTTCTTTATCACTCACTTTTCCTTTCTTTCTTCTTCTTCTTCTTCTCTTTCCGTGACCTCTTCTTCAAGCCTTATGAAAATTGTCTCTGTTCCTCTAATGTTTCCCTTCATCTTCCTTTCCCTTCCTTCTCTCTTGTTTTATGCATCACATCACCACTTGTTCGCCTTCGTCCATTCTTCTTCTTGTTTTCCTCCCCCTTCCCTCTTCTTGACCTTAACCCATTTCAAAGTATCACGTATTTTTCCCTTTCTCTCCTTTGCTTTCCTCTATCTCCCTTTCCTCCACATGACTTGCTTGCCTTCATTCTTTTTATTCTTTCGTTCTTTTCCTCCCTCCTTGAGTTTTATTTCAACCTCCTTGTAATCACTGTGTATCTTTGCTTTATATTTCTCTTCCTTCTATGCCTTCTTTCCTTCTCCTCTTCCTTATGTATCCGATTTTTTTTCTTCTCCTCAACCTATTCTTTTGTTTCCTATGTCTGCTACCCATTTATATATTCTTTCTTCTTTTTCTTTCTTCTTCCTTGTCTGCATCTCCTGTTGTCTCCTTTTCTTCCCGCTATAGTTTTCGGTCTCTTCTTTCTTTGCCTTCCTGCTTGGTCTTTTCTTCGCTCTCTCTAACTACTAATATGTATACTTTCATTTATGCTCCTCTTTCCCCCACATTTCTTTCTTTTCTCGTCTACATTTTAAACAGCTTGTTCTAATTCATTCTTCATTAGTTTTTTGCTTCTTTTTTCTTCAAGTCTTCTTTAATGTCTTATGCATTTACTGTCTAACTTCCCTTTTCCTTCCTTTTCTTCTACTATTTACCTCCATCTTCGTCCCCATCCTTTTTTTTTTTTACACTTCTTTTTCCTCTCCTCTCTCTGTAACCCATCTTTCATTTTCTCTCTTCTCTCATCCAGCTTGTCTCCATCTCCATTTCCTTCCTTCATATTCATGTTCTTTTTACTTAATTCTCTCTCTCTCTCTCTCTCTCTCTCTCTCTCTCTCTCTCTCTCTCTCTCTCTCTCTCTCTCTCTCTCTCTCTCTCTCTCTCTCCTACACTTGTACTTTAACATATCTCCTTAATTTCTTCCCTAACTCTCCTTTATCCCAAATTCTTTCCTTCCTTCATCTCTTCATCTTCTCTTCCCTAAATTCCTTTTATCTCCAGTTTTTTTCCTTCCTTAGTTTCTTCATCTTTTCCAAAACCCAACTTCATCCCCAGTTATTTCCTTCCTTAGTTTCTCCCTCTTCTCTTTTCAACTTCCTTTCATTCCGAGTTCCTTGTTTCCCAACATCCCTGCATCCTCCGTCCTTTCCTTCTCTCATCTCTTCATCTTTTCTCCCATAACGTTGCTCTACTACCACCAACTTTACCTCCTTCGTCTCTCCATCTCTTCTTTTCCTTCCCTAACTTTATCCCCAGTTCTTCCCTGCCCTAGTCCGCCTCGCCTGGACCTGCGCCTTGACGGTATGGAAGATATAATCAGGGTATCACAAACCAGCAGAAGCAGCATCAACTTTCCAGCGGCGCCTTGATTATGGGCGACCTCCGACACGGGAGCTCATTAGCACCAGGCCAGCGTCGTGAGAAAGAGAGGTGAGGGAGGGGGGGGGGAGAGAGAGAGAGAGAGAGAGAGAGAGAGAGAGAGAGAGAGAGAGAGAGAGAGAGAGAGAGAGAGAGAGAGAGAGAGAGAGAGAGAGAGAGAGAGAGAGAGAGAGAGAGAGAGACTTTTAAATATACGATACAGGACAGTCATAAATTTCAGCTTAAAACCGTGGCTCCATTTCGTAATTTCATTGTTTTTTATTCCCTAGAGTGCAATGTTTAAATAAGAGAGAGAGAGAGAGAGAGAGAGAGAGAGAGAGAGAGAGAGAGAGAGAGAGAGAGAGAGAGAGAGAGCGTGTGATTGATGAGTCTGGGTCTGTGTGCCTTTCCATGTTTACCACGACGAGGCGTGAGGAGGATAATTTGGTGCAGAACTTGCTTGGTTGCTTGCTTGCTCTCTCTCTCTCTCTCTCTCTCTCTCTCTCTCTCTCTCTCTCAAATCTTTTTCCAGCTAATATATTAAATTTTTATATCACTTTATACCATTTCATTCTTATTATTTGCTATTTTAGTTTTTTTTTCCAATTATATTTTCTCACTATTTTTTCAGTTTCTCACTATTTTAATTTTTCTTTCTATTTTACAATTTTCCTGACTATTTTACTTTTCCTTCTTATTTTACTGTTTTGTTACTATTTTAACCATTTTTGTTACTATTTTACTATGTTCTTACTACTCACCCTATATATGAATACTTAAATAAACGAAAAGAAAACTAGAAATGATAGGTACAAATATTCTCTCTCTCTATCTCTCTCTCTCTCTCTCTCTCTCTCTCTCTCTCTCTCTCTCTCTCTCTCTCTCTCTCTCATTATCTCAGGTAACAAGGAAGCAGCTCTCCTGAATATAAAAGACCGCATGTAACTGGTAATTGAAAACAGGTAATGCACAGTATGAGTAATTTCTTTTCTGTATTTTCTTATGCATCATTTTATTTGAATTATTTTGCAATTATGATGGTGGTGGTGGTGGTGGTGGTGATGGTGGTGGTGGTGACGATATTCGATGTGGTTGTTGGTCGCTGTTTCTTATTTATCTTATTGACACTGGTCTTGTTCTTGTCGTTTATGTTCTTTATTATCATCATCATTATCACTTTTTTCTTCTTCTCATTATTATTATTATTATTATTATTATTATTATTATTATTATTATTATTATTATTACTATTATTATTATTATTATTATTATTATTATTACTATTATCAATCAAACCCCGGCTGGAGTAATCGTACACAAATAAATATGAATATATGAACTAACACCAGAAAAAGACTAAGAATATATAAGCGAATTGAGTAGAAGATAAAAACTAATTTCTCTTCTTACAACTGAGAGAGTGAAAAAGAAAAATCTTTCCTGCAATGTAAATAGAAGAAGAAAAGTCTGAACACACGAGGATACAAAGCAAAATATTGTTCTTTCCCTTCCGGCAGGTGTTCCCAGGCCTCTGTTTCCAACCCCCCCCACCCCCGGCCCATCCTGCCTAGTGTGTTCCCTTCGCCTCGCCTTTCCCTGCGCCCCATGTCGCCTGCCGCGCTCACAGGATGCAGGATTGTGTTAGTTCCATGAAGCAGAAATTATTCATGTCACTGGTGCTACTATTGCTGTTGCTACTATTGCTACTAATTGCTATTACTGACCTTACTGCTGCTGCTATTACTACTACTACTATTGCTACTATTGCTACTCTTACTACTACTACTATTACTCTTACATTCAAATATAATCGAAAATACATCGTATACTCGTATACATCGTAATACAATCAAATAATTCATAAATAGAAAAAAAATAAATAAAGAAAACAAGCGAAAAAATATAATATTGCAGATTTTCACCAACTAGAAAAGAGAATAAATAAATAAAATCCTCTAGCCATCTATCAAGGCGAGGAGGATGCGCTGCTCTGAGGGGAAAGGTGAGTGCAGGTGTGCGGGCAGGGGCGGAGGGCATCCCGGCTCTGGTATTTCACTTGCTTCTTTACACGCTGGTCTTTTTCTTTTTTTATTCTTTTTCCTCGCATTAAACTCCTTTGTTCTGTTTTTTTTTTTTTTTGGTCTTGGATGACGCAACGTTGGTTTATGGAAACGATATTCTCATTCCCCACGAGGCGACATGTGGACGTTTTGTCTTGGCTTCCTTTCGGGTTATCTTAGCTCGGAGTACAGAATAAAAGAATATTGTGCGTTAGTTTCTTACGCAAACAACAATGAAAAGAAAAAACTCAGCATGAAGCAAGCAAAGGAACATGAAACTGGCAGTGGCACCAGCAACAAAGGCGGCAGTAGCCATAGTGGTAAAGTGGAGCGGCATCAGTAAAGCAGCGGTGGCGGAGGGCAGGAAACTCTTTCACCGTTCCTTTATGAATGACGAGGGCGAGAGATAAAAGTAAGACGTAACAAAGCCGCCATGAAGGCATCAAAATGCGACTGACGGACGGGCGCGGGTCACACGCGGGGGCCACGAACTGGGTCACCTTCAGTAATGCTTGGGTCACGGCGCTGCTGCTGCTGCTGCTGCTGCTGTTGCTGTTGCTGCTGCTGGCACTTTGGGGTCAACTTTTGTGTGTGCCCAAACCAGGTCAACACACACACACACACACACACACACACACACACACACACACACACACACACACACATACACACACACACACACACACACTTTCCACTTCGCCAAACTCTCCCTCTTCACGCCAGACATCACGGTGAGGTCAGCAGGCTGGACTATAC
>NC_087154.1:38037026-38062026 GCF_035594125.1 Scylla paramamosain
AGGTGCTTGGGAAGAGGAGTGAAGAGGAGTAATAGTTAGGAGTGCTTAGAATCGCAGTCAGGATTGAGGGAAGTAGGTGGAGATCCTTAAGAAAGTGAAAAATATACTCGTATGTAAAGAGTGCTTGGAATATAACCAGAGTAAGTTAAGAGGGCTTGTAGAATAAAGTGAAGAGGAATAATAGTTAGGAGTGCTAGGAATCGTAATCTGAAGGAAAGAGGAGTGGGTGGGAGTGCTTGCTACCGTGTTGATGAATGAGTAAGAAGAGATGGCAGTGTTTGTGGTCACAGTATGGAGCGAGGGAAAGGAAATTATAGTGCTTCTGAAGTAGTTGTAAATAGAAGTGCTTGTAACCACAGCCTGGAGTAAAGATGAGTACAAGGGAGTTCTTGTACTTGCGGACAGCAGCAGAATGAAATATTTCAGTGTTTATGCCAGTGACATGAAGCGGAGTGAAGAGGATGAGTAAGAGGCGCTAGTAGTGAGTAATAGTAGGTGGAACTAATTGTAGCCGAGGTATGGAGGGAACAAGAGCATGAATAAAGTGTAAAGTGTGTTTTGAATATGTTATGAGAAGTAGAAGATTAGGGAACGATTGAATCTGGAATGTGGAATGGAAGAAAAGAACGTCCTTGAATATGGTGCCTAGAAATACAGTGCTTGAATATGCTGTTAGGAGTAGGTAAATAGAGAGCTTCATTATGAAATAAAGCAGATAAATAAAGAGTACCTAAATATGCTGAACAGAGAAGAAGCTCCAATACGTTGCAAGAAGTGGGCGAGTGTGTGCTGGCTTGGCATTGAGTTTTCTCTCCCTCCCCAGCAGCCTCTCTCTCACACTTCCCTGACGCGCCCGCCACCCAGAGGAGCTAATTTGTAATGGACATCAGGCGCGCTTAAAAACAACTCCCCCCGGCATTAGTGCGTTGCCTGCCTGTGCCGGGCGTGGCGGGGGAGGGGGCCGCACTGACTAATTAACCAGCCAAAAATTACAGGCACGTTAGCAGTTAAATGATGGGCAGTTTTCCAGAAAAGTAATGGGACGACACCGTTAGGGTTACTGCCTCCATGAGGATCCAGATTAACGAAAAAAAAAGAGAGAATGGTTAAAAAAAAGAAAACGGCATAAAATTCTTGGCTATCCCGCAAACCAGAGATAAAGATGAAGAGATAAAAAAATATACAAGTGGTTAGGGACTTTTAAAAAATTGTGTTTGAGGATTGGAAAAAATAAGAATAAAAAGTCTTTTGCTTCTTACATACCAGAGATCAAATAAAAAAAATAATACACGAGTTTAGGGAAAAGAAAAAAAAATAATTTTTCTCCCGACGCAAAAATAATAAGAAAAAAAAATTTAGGACCTTAATAAATTACATTTGATACAGACAAAAAATAAAGGAACTATAAATTAATTTCAAGAACAGTTTTGCGGTGCGTCTGTTAAGGTTGAGCCAAAATGGATGGATGTAGTACACTGATTCAGTAACAAATGGAAGAATTATACGATATGTAACAATAACGAGTAACGGATGAGGTTGCCCACTTAGAGAAGCAGGAGAAAACACACAGAAAGAAAATACTAAGAGTGCATGTTGAACTATTAATCCTCCTCCTCCTCCTCCTCCTACTACTACTACTACTACTATTACTACTACTTCTAAGAATAAAAAAAAGAAGATGGATAACAAGAGGTGAATGAAAATGACACTGGCAATTAAAATGGAAGAGTAAGAAGGAATAAACGAAAGAACTTAGGGGAGGAAAAAGAAGACAAGGTAGAAAGAACTAGATTATCCCGATTAATTATAGACGACGAAGCAGTGCGAAAAAATCACACACACACACACACACACACACACACACACACACACACACACACACACACACACACACACACACACACACACGTAGACAGATAGATGCATTTACATAATGAGATGCTGCACAGATAAAGAAGGGAAGGACAAAAAAAATAATTGATAATAATAGAACCAACGCACAATCTCCTTTGAACACAGACACGAGATGCTTAGGAATGCCAACGATGACATAGACCTCTCTCTCTCTCTCTCTCTCTCTCTCTCTCTCTCTCTCTCCTCTCTCTCTCTCTCTCTCTCTCCTCTCTCTCTCTCTCTCTCCTCTCTCTCTCTCTCTCTCTCTCTCTCTCTCTCTCTCCCACAAACACATGCCTTTTCCTCCTCTTCTTGTTTAACCTTCGTCTGCTTCCGTGTGTGAGAATGATGATAAAATGATGATAAAATGATAATAAAGTAATATTTTTATAGACCGTAATGTTTTCCATGCGTGAGGGGACCTCGGGCAAGATGGAGGAAGAGGATGAAGAGGAGGAGAAGGAGGAGGAGGAGGAGGAGGAGGAGGAGGAGGAGGAGGAGGAGGAGGAGAAGGAGGAGGAGGAGGAGGAGGAGGAGGAGGAGATGAGGAGGAAAAAAATATAAATTCGTTCAGTTCAATGAAATGCATAAACTCCTCCTCCTTTCCTTCGCTACCTCGCCATTGGTCAACTGCCTTCCCTCCTTGCTCCCTGACTGGCTGACGCTCACAAGAGGACGCAGCTGATTGGTGGATGTTACGTTGAAAGGGGTGGAGCTTATATGTCAAGTTAATTTGAACGTGAAAGCAAGAAACGCATCTTCCGTGTCTAAAGTAACGAGGAAATAAGAGAAAAAATATATCAAAATTAATACACACACTGAAAAAATAAATAAATAAATGGAGAAAAAGTGAAATATAAATGAAAAACCAGCAAATAAAGTAAAACGAAAGTAGGGAACTGTGAAATAATGAGGAGATAAAAGTAGAATATATCAAACGTAATACGTAGTTACAAAAATATAAAATAAGAGGAGAAAAAATCGAGATACAAACGGGAAATAAAAAAAATCATACAAAGCAAAAAAGAAAGTAGTAAACTCTTTTATATAACGACGAATTAATGAAAAAATATATCAAAATTAATGCACCGATTAAAGAATATAACACAATTGCATGGAAAAAAAAAGAACCAGTATATAAAAACAAAAATGCAGGAAAATCTCTTCAAATTATAAGGAATGAAAAGAACTATACTTGAAACTAAAAAAATAAAAATAAAGAATACACAAAAAAAGAAAAAAAAACACGCAAGAAAAGAAAAAAAAAACAAAGCAAAGAATAAATAAAGTAGGAAATTCTCTTAAACAACGAGCAATTGGAAGAAAAAATTGAAACATTAAAAAGAGGAAGAGAACGATAGAGAAAAAAAAAAACACGCTTGAGAAAAGGAAGAAAAGATAATATAAACAAAGCAATAAATAAGAAAAGTAGGAAATTCTCTTAAATAACCAGTAATTGGAGGAAAACAAAAGCAGAATAAATATACAGCATAAAAGAAAGTAATAAGTAACACGCAATGGACGAAGAAAACCACAATATAAACAAAAACAACAATTAAACCGTAAAAAAAAAACATAATAAGAAATTTCACTATTCAAAACTTAAAATAAAGAGGAATTAAAATAAAATACAGCAAATATACGCACAAAAAAAAGACGAAAGGAATAAAAAGAGATAAAACGCATGAGAAGGATAAAGAATATAAACAAAACAGTTAAGCCACAATATAATTTAAGAAAATCTTCCATTCAAAATATAAAATAAAAATATATGAAGGTAAATTCACGTAGAAAAAAAAAAAAAGCACGAGACAGAGAGAGAGAGAGAGAGAGAGAGAGAGAGAGAGAGAGAGAGAGAGAGAGAGAGAGAGAGAGAGAGAGAGAGAGAGAGAGAGAGAGAGAATAACACGCATGAGAGGAGGAAAAGCAGAAGATAAATAACAAAGTAATAAAACAAAACATAAAAGTGACTCTCATTGTTCAACACATCCAATTAGAGAGAACTAATATGTACTTCTTTTTTCTGCTACGTTAAAGAAGAACAAACGAAGAATAAAAGACACGTTAAATAAAATGTTAAAATAAAAAAAAAAAGGATAAAAAAAATTGTCTCGTTATTGCCTCATTTTTTCTATATGTATTCTTTTTTTAGAGTGGGGAACAAATTGAAAGAATGAATAATAAAGAATAAAGATGGCAGTAAGAACACAGGTTTTTTTTTTCTTTGTCTTTCCTTGTCAAGAGAGAAGCGAAAAAAAAGTGCAATTTAACTAAAAAAATGCGAGGAAAAACGAAGCTTCTGATCAATAACCGTGTCAAGAGCAAAGGTAAATATTATAAACAGGTAAATCAGTGACTAAATATAGTAAGCAAATAGAGGTAAGCAAAAAATGCAAGCAAAAATAAATAACAGCAGTAAATGATATCAGGTAAGGAAGCAGTAGTAGATATTAAACACTAGTGAAATGGATAACGATACTGATGATGATGATGATACTACTATCGCTACTACCGCTACTACTACTATTACTACTACTATTACTACTACTACTACTACTACTACTACTACTAATAATAATAATAATAATAATAATAATAATCAACGACAATGACAAACAACAACTACAATAACAATACCACCATCACCAACAACAACAAAAACAATAACAACAACAACCACAACCATAACAGCAACAACAACAAATAATATAGACGCGAGAAAAAAAATACTGGAAGGATTAATAAAGAATAGATAAAAAAAAAAAAAACTAGTCAACATTCGCCTGGTGTCCCTCGAGTGTTCGCTACAATACTTTCATTACCTGAGAGAAAATTAAGCCCAGGTGGAGCACAAGGCACACCTGCGCCTCTAGCCTTGCCCCTGGACCCCCCTACCGCGACCCTGCTGCGTCCCCCGAGTCCCCCTGCCGTGTCGCTGTGATCCTGCCGGGCCCTTACATCATCATCAGTCTCTGTGATTCACCTTCAGGATAAGAATAACTGAACCTCCCCATATGTTCCCTGAAACCTTAACATGATTTCTGGAGAGGCGCTTAATTAGGTGCTCGCAAGATCCTTCATTGTCGTAAAGTTCCTGCCAAAAAACAATATCTCCTACTGAGCGCTTTCTAGGATACTTAACATTAACAGGTTATCCTTTAATTACTCCTACAATCCTGTCAGAAGCATATAGTCCTGTTGAATCCTCTCTTGGGACACTACACGTTCCTTAAAATTCAGTTAGGATTATATAGGCAGACGTTTATTTACTCCTATAGTTTTCATAGGCCTTGAGTTTCTGTCAGAACTCATATATTTCTGCTGACCTGTTTCCATGACACTGTTTGTTCCTTAAAAACCATGCTAAGTTTATAGGTGGTCTCACTAATTACTCCTACAATCTTTTTTTTGAAGGCCGTGCCAAAAGTATGTAGTAATTCTGCTGAGCGCTTTTAAAGACGCTAACTCGTTCTATAAAATTCTACCAAGATTATAAACAGCCCTTGAATCCTCACTACCTGACCGTTAAGTAAACCCTGGAACCCTGCAATGCTGAACCAGACAATCTCTGTCACACCATCGAGGCACCATCATCATTATCATCCTCCCACGACTCCTCAGCAAGACAAAAGCTCTCTCCCTCAACCTTCTACACTTATCTCTGTCGGCTGCCCGTCTGTCCTGCCCTCCTACCTGCATTAGACCACGTAAAAAATCTCGCCAGGACACCAGTCCCCGCCCACTGTCATGCCCCAAGGTGACTGTCCAGCGCCTGAGAGCCATCACACCCCCAAGAGCCTCCACCTGACGGAAAGTTAAAATGTACACCTTGACTTCTCCCAGGACACGTCAGTCTCAACCGGCGCCTGATGACACGCTGCACTGCCTGAGAGGTGGCGGTGAAAGTCCGGGAATTTATGACGCTATTAGAAGTCCCACCTGCTCTCTAAACCATTACCGGGACATCAGACAATACTACAAACTGAAGCAAAAGCCAGACACATACATATACAGTCTCTCTCTCTCTCTCTCTCTCTCTCTCTCTCTCTCTCTCTCTCTCTCTCTCTCTCTCTCTCTCTCTCTCTCTCTCTCTCCGGCACCAACTCGCAGACTCCTAAACAGCCGCCAAGCTTCCCGGAAAGGAGCTAATGGAGTCTCATCATCATTATCATCAGCATCAGCATCTATGATTCCACTGCAGGACAAAGACCTCCCTCCACCTCCTCCACTTATCTCTGTTGGCTGCCTGTCTATTCCACGCCACCGAAGGCGGGGCTTATCTAATCTTTCCATCTGGCTTTCTATCCGTCACACCACTTGTCCACCCATTCCCCAAGCAAAATACAGGAAGATAAGCAATGTCAAGGAACCCACAGTCACTATAGAAAGTTCCATATTAAGTCCCAATCAAGCCCTTACACAGCCCCTAAACTCCTATCACCCCCGAAACGGACTCCAAACACTCCCTAAACACCGCAAACACTCCCTAAACACCCTGAACACTCCCAAAACATTCCCTGGCAGACCTCAAACAGCCAAGCAGTAACCTCGTAAACTTCCCTGAGACGCCTTACGTGACCTCAAGTAAACCCCATCAACCTCTCCCTGCCTCTGCCCTCGAGACTCCAGACTCCTATTTGGTGCATGAGAGGCAGGCAGTCAGCAGGAGGAGGAGGAAGAGGAGGAAGAGGAGGAGGAGGAGGGCGGGGCTGCGGCGCCTTAGCATGCAGAGGAGGTAACGAGCGAAGGTCCTGTTGGCGGAGGACGCTCACCTCACTGACCAGTGGAGGAGGAGGAGGAGGAGGAGGAGATGGAGATGATGGAGGACGAGGACGACGACGAGGAGGAGGAGGTGGTGGAGTCAAGGACGGAACAAGGATGAGGACGTGGGGGAGGAGAAAAAGGAAGAGGAGGAGGAGGAGGGGGAGGAGGAAGAGGAGGGGAAGATTAATAGGAGCAAGAGCAGGTGGAGAAGAAGAAGAAGAAGAAGAAGAAGAAGAAGAAGAAGAAGAAGAAGAAGAAGAAGAAGAAGAAGAAGAAGAAGAAGAAGAAGAAGAAGAAGAAGAAGAAGAAGAAGAAGAAGAAGAAGAAGAAGAAGAAGAAGAAGAAGAAGAAGAAGAAGAAGAAGAAGAAGAAGAAGAAGAAGAAGAAGAAGAAGAAGAAGAAGAAGAAGAAGAAGAAGAAGAAGAAGAAGAAGAAGAAGAAGAAGAAGAAGAAGAAGAAGAAGAAGAAGAAGAAGAAGAAGAAGAAGAAGAAGAAGAAGAAGAAGAAGAAATCATGACGAGGGAGAAGTGAAGGGAATGGACATGAGTTAAAATTAGGATCAGTCAGGAGTATCAAGAGGAGGAGGAGGAGGAGGAGGAGGAGGAGGAGGAGGAGGAGGAGGAGGAGGAGGAGGAGGAGGAGGAGGAGGAGGAATAGAACAAAAAGGAATAAAAATGTCTGAGGAAGGAAGAGAGGAGGAGGAGGAGGAGGAGGAGGAGGAGGAGGAGGAGGAGGAGGAGGAGGAGGAGGAGGAGGAGAGAAATAAAAAAAAAAGGAGGATGAAGGAAAAAGAGAGAGAGAGAGAGAGAGAGAGAGAGAGAGAGAGAGAGAGAGAGAGAGAGAGAGAGAGAGAGAGAGAGAGAGAGAGAGAGAGAAAAGTGAAGGAGAATAAAAACGTGGGCAGAGAGAGAGAGGGTAAGCAGAAAAGGAGAGGAGGAGAAGAAAAGGTAAGAAAATAGAAAAAAAGAGAAAAAGTAGAAGAGGGAAGCAGAAAAGAGTACGAGAGAATTAGAGGAAGAAAAGAAGAGGAAAAGAGGAAAGAAGAGCAGGAATGAAAGAAAGAAGGAAATGAATAAAGACAAACATAACTGATGAAAGGAAAGGAAAGCAGACCATGGAAAGAAGAAGAAACAGGAAGAGGAGGAGAAAGAAGAAAGAAGGGAAGGAAGAAAAACCGAAGAGGAGGAAGAGAGGAAAGGGGAAAATGAAGAATGGATGGAAAAATACCTGACGGGCAGAAAAGGAAAGGGAAAAGCGAGTGACAAAGAAGAGGAGGAATAGCAAAAGCGAGGAATGGAAAGGCAAAGTAAGGAAGGGAATAAAGGAAGGAGAGAAAGAAAACAGAGAATAATAAAAAAAAATGTAACGAGCAGAAAGGGAAACAAGAAAAAAGAGAGAGAACGAGAAAAGCAAAGCAGGGAGAGAAAATAAAGGCAGAAATTAAGAAGAAGAAAGAAAGAAAGGAGATAATTACGAGAAAATAAAAATGGAAGAAAAGAAAAAGAAAAAGAATTGAAAAAAAAGAAACGGAAGAAAGAAAGGAAGAAAGGGGTCCATGAGAGAAAACAGGAAAAATAGGAAAACCGACAAAGTAAGGAAAAACGAAGAAGTAGGAAAGAAAGAAAAGAAGGAAGGAAGGAAGGGATGGAAGGGGAGGTGGAGGAGAATGAGGCGGGAAGGGATAGGGAGGTGAACCCGGATGTAGGAGCACAAGGGGTTATTAAAGGCTTGGCCAGGGCGGGCAGGGAGGCTGAGACCTGCCGCCGCCCACCACCAGCCCACCAGCCCGCCCTCAGCTTCTCACCACCACGACCACATAAAACACACCTAACACACACACACACGCACGCACGCACGCACACACACATATATACGTACACACACACCTAGCCAGCACACACACACACACACACATGTTGTCAAGTACATACATACACGTACACAAACCTACGGACCATAACGTTAACACACACACACACACACACACACACACACACACACAACATTACGTGTCAGAATGCAAACGGAAAAATAGTAAGAAAAGATCGCAGGAAAGAAAGAGAGTGAAAGGAAAGGAAAAAAGAAATGTTATGTGCTCCCTGGACAATTTTTTTCCTCTGTCCATAAATACATTTTTTTTTTATCTATATATCTTGGTATGATTTTCTTTACCTTTCGTGACAATTATGTACTTGGCTTACTTTTCCTTTTCTTTTATACATATGAAGATTAAGATTCTTGTCCGTTATTCAATTTCTTCTCCAAATATATCATGATGATGATAATATTTCTATCATATGCATATTTACTTTTATTCCTTTCATCATATATATAAATTCTGAATAATTTTTTTCCTTTTTTTCGCTTCATATTTTGTTCATTATTACCTTCTTTTCTTACATGTCAAGAGAATATTTTTATGCATATATATATATATATATATATATATATATATATATATATATATATATATATATATATATATATATATATATATATATATATATATATATATATATATATATATATATATATATATATATATATATATATATTTTTTTTTTTTTTTTTTTTTTTTTTCATCTTCCTTTCAATTGAATATATAAATTTTGGAACCTTGTCTCTTTCCCTTGACTTCTTAACCATTACTACCTTCTTTCCTAAATATATACCCAGAGATTTATATTTTCAGGCGTACATTTAATTTTGTTTTCTTTCTATTAAATATATGAATTCTAGATCCTTAGTCTTTTTTGTATGCTTCGGGTTTCTTTCCCTTCACTTCTTGTTCACTTCTACCTTAATTCTTTAAAATATATCAATGCAATTATTATCTTTATCTCATTTTATTACTTTTCTTTTCTTTCCATTTAAATATACAAATTCTAGATCCTTGTACTATTTTTTCTTTGTATGCTCACGTCTCCTTTCATTCAGTTCCTCTTTTTTTCCACAGTTTAAATCAATTCCACCTTTTATTCATGTACATTTCTCTCACATCTACATACTCCCTTGCCTCGCTCCCAACTTTCCTTTCCTGTATTTACAAACTTGCTCTTTTTCTTCTCTTTTCTTTGTTCCTTTCTCACATACGTAGTTCTGATAATTTCCTTTTTTTTCTGTTATCCATACTCCGATCACTGCCACCCACATATTTGACGGAGAGAGAGAGAGAGAGAGAGAGAGAGAGAGAGAGAGAGAGAGAGAGAGAGAGAGAGAGAGAGAGAGAGAGAGAGAGAGAGAGAGAGAGAGAGAGAGAGAGAGAGAGAGAGACGCGTACGTATAATCACGCATTTCCAGATTTGCACCTTTTGTTTACTGCATACACACACACACACACACACACACACACACACACACACACACACACACACACACACACAAACACACACACCTAACTTTACATTTCGTCCTTTCCCACTAAAAGATAAAGCTGATTCCATCCTTTCTCTTAACCCACATTCTTCTCTATTTACGAGTATATCTTTTTTTCACCTTCTCCATTAGCTAAACTTAACTTTACGTTCCTCTGGTGTATTTTGTGTTCTTTTTGCCAATGCGAACATCCAAATCAGCTTTATTTTACCTCGTATCCCCAGTTAGTTATGTAGTTAACCTAAATAAGCCAGTCTTTCGGAAACTCTGTCTATAATTGACTTTTTGGGAGCGGCAAATTGGTCAAGCATTTCCTCACCAACTTTTTTTTTTTTTTGCACCATTGACAACGTAGAAATAAAGTTTACACAAGGAGAGAAATCTAGTACATTTAACATACTCGCATTTCAGTCCAATAAAGAAAATAGCTGCCTTCCCTACAAGATATTAACGATAATGACATTACTCCACACATAACATGCATAATACATTTTCTGAGCCTCATCCACTCATGTAAACTAGAGAAAGGAAGCGTGTACCTGTACTAACATAACCGAAATTAACCTAACCTAACCTAAATTACGTGCGACAGTGAGGATGAGAGGTAAAGAGAGCCAGAGAGGGACGGGCAAGAGAAGTCAGTCGACGGAGAGGAGCTGAATAACGTTAACGTCTCTCTCTCTCTCTCTCTCTCTCTCTCTCTCTCTCTCTCTCTCTCTCTCTCTCTCTCTCTCTCTCTCTCTCTCTCTCTCTTTCTCTCCTGATGCTGGTGATGTAACATTAAAACAATTTGTGCACCGCGGCGTGAAATTCAATACTTATACTAATCTTGATAAAACATAATGTGGACCACTTGAAGGAGGTACAATTGTATAATGGTTTTCGTAATCTTTGTCCCTTGAAATTTGTGGTCAATAAATTACCAAGCTATAATGGGCGTTTTACTGTGAAATTCCAGCCCGATAAATTACCGGTAATATATTTTGCATTTTCAGATTTGTGGCCAATAAATTATCTACAGTGAATCTTGTATATGCTAATTTGTGGTCGGTACATTATCTATTCCATCAATCTGTCTATCTACTAATCTATCTATCTACCTATTTGTCTGTTTATCTTCTATCTACCTATCTACCTATCTATCTTCTCCACACAAGACCGGTTCTGAACAAAGGACAACAAAAAGACCACAAAATGAAAAAAATAGATCCACTGTAGACACCAGCCCCGAAAAAAAAAAAAAACTACTGAAAGAATATACAAAATAAGAAAAAAAATATAACGAAGCCTCCCTATTTTATCCATCAACGCTTACACCTACCAACTAACTCTCCATGTACACACCTGTCTATTCACCAATCAACAGCGGGCAGGCGACTCACGCGGTAACAATTCACAATACATTACACGCAAGGCTGGCGGCAGTGGTGGCGGTTGTGGTGGCGGCGTGTGCATCACCTCACCTATCAAGCTTCGGCGTTAACAATGGGCATCGAATCCCATTGTTAGCGTATAAGGGAAAGTGGTGGTAATTAAGGGTCATTGTGGGGAAGAAAGGCCTCCAATCACGAGGGTTAATGCGTAAGTGGTCATAAATTAAAGAGGGAAAGTTAAGTTAACGGTGATGTGAATGCAGGGATGAGAAGGAGTAGGAGGAGGGAGTGGTGGTGGTGGTGGTGTGTTAGGTTAGCCTTTAGTGATCTGTTAGTTGTTGTTTTTTTAAAGTTATATCTTTAGTGTTATGTAAATGCAGTGTTAGTTAATTTTATAGGGTAAGGTTTTAGTTGTATGCTTTTATTTATTTATTTATCTTTTTTTTTGTGTAGTTTATTATGGTTGTAATTATTTTCTTAAGTTAATGTCTTCATCCTATATTTTAACGTAGTGTTAGTTATTTCTGTAAGGTAAAATGATTGATATCTATTTTCTTGGTGTAGTTTGAGTGATTTTATTTTAAAGATAATTAACAGCTATGATGTAATGCAGTTTTGGTTTATTTATTTACTTATTTAAGGTTTTGTTTTATTTTCACTGGAGTTTAAGCCATTATTATATATTTTGAACATACTCCAGCCATGCTTAAAGTTCCTGATATGAGATATATAACATAATTACCTAAGTATCCCATTAATCGAGGGAGTTTTCATTAGTTTTTTTTTCCTCTCTCTCTTTTACTAAAACAATGGTTAATAATTCGTTGTCTATTAAGTATACGAAAAAAAAAAAAAATCTGAAGCATGAAAAGAACCAAGTACTTTTTTTTATACACTTATTATTATCATTATCACCGTCACTGTTATCATCAGTTTAAAATTCCACGACAGGACAAAGACTTCCCTCACCTCTCTCCCTCACGCTCTCCCTCCTCTCTCCCTCACCCTCTCACACCTCTTTCTCTCACCCTCTCCCACCTCTCCCTCACTCTCATCCACCTCTTTTACTCACCCTTCCCCATCTTCCCCTCATCATCTCGTTTATCTGCCTCACAGTCACCCACTCACCTCCCCATCTCCCTCACTTACCCTCTTGTCTCACCACCATCCCTGCTACTCACATTTCGCCTTCACCAATGTAACACTTAAACTTCAATAAAGAAAAGTACAGTTAATTTGCAGCAAAAATCCAGAGCTAATTGTCTTTAATAAGTTATTTATTTTTTTTACACTGGAATTTAACGTAATTTGTTCCATCCATTAAGAAAATATTTATCTCTTTAGGTACTTTATCTTTGCTCAATATGTTTTTACTAGTTGTATTATAAAGATATTGGTATTTAACGTGCTTCCCTCTTACCACCTCAGAAAAATGCACTTATCTTTCACTTTTTTATCTTGGACACTATCAACTATTTTTTTTTTTTCGAGATAATGGTATTTAACGTGCTTTTCTCCTCTCACCTACGAAAAAATACTTAGCTTTTATTCTATCCTTGCACAGTATCCTTTGCGTGAATAGAAATAATAACACATATCTGACCACACCTTTATCTCCAAAAACCTACAGGTATAGAAAAAAAAAGAAAAATTACCAGGTATACAGGATACCCCACAGAGAGGCAATCAACACCATAATCACCACCACCACCACCACCACCACCACCAAACAACAAAAACCACCCCAATCATCACATACCGGAGGCAACCTAGCGTCACACACACACACACACACACACACACACACACTCACACACCACAAAAAAAATCTTAAACTCACTCATTCATCAACATTATTTTCAGACCACAGACCACCACGACTACGAGAGAGAGAGAGAGAGAGAGAGAGAGAGAGAGAGAGAGAGAGAGAGAGAGAGAGAGAGAGAGAGAGAGAGAGAGAGAGAGAGAGAGAGAGAGAGACAGCCAGTACTCTCACGTCCGTCTCTCTTCTTACTACCACACCTGTCCTCACCGGCCTCAGGTAACAGGAAGCCACACAGGTAAGCAATGTGGGAAGCAGAGTACAGGTAAGTGACGCGCTGCTCCTCCCTTCATTCCGCAGGTCTGGTGGTGTGCATGCGTAACCTTAGCTGTGAGAGGGGATTTTATAGTAACCTGTATGTCTGTATGTGTCTGTCTGTCTGTCTGTTTATGTAAGGACTATGGCTAAAAGATGCATAAAAGATAGAAAATAAAAACGGTTCATTGAAGGTGGTAGTCCCAAATAATAAAGCCAAAAGGGTTATTCAGAATTAGAGAAGTGTATTGAAACTGTTACTCTCTTAAATATTTCTACCTTTCCTTTCAAATTTCCAGAGAATCAAAACAGAAGGCAAGGGTTTTCAGACTCCATGTACAGGTGAGCGACACGATTTAAGTCCTAGAGGCCGCTGCTTGTGCCGCCCCATAAGTCAGTCCTTTCGTAACCAGGTCACTCCTTCTGTAGATAATTGGGACGAAATATCTTGCCTACGAAATGACTCGAGTGCTGTTGGTCTATGTATTGTAGGTGTGAAAGTACGTGTGTGTGTGTGTGTGTGTGTGTGTGTGTGTGTGTGTGTGTGTGTGTGTGTGTCACCTTTTTATTCCTCGCTGTCGTGCTACGATAATAAAGGAAAAAAATAGTAGAGAGAAAAAATGTTGAGAGGCACCATCACTGCCGCCATCATCACTACTATCACCGACATTATCACCATCACCACCAGCACAACACCCATCATCACCACGACCACCACGAAGAGGAGGAGGAGGAGGAGGACGAGGAGGAGGAGGATTTTATAAGAAGCAGGACGAAAAGAGAAGAAAAAAGTAGAGAAAAAATTTAGCAACAGAATGTAATAAGAGGAGGAATTGGGAAAAGATAAAGGAGGAGGAAGGGAATGTGGTGAAGAAGAAGGAAGAGAAGAATTGAAGAAATAATGGAAGAAAATGAGAGAAAAATGAACAGGAAAATAATGAATAAGAAAAGAAGAAAAAGAGGGAGACTGAACACGAAACAAGAAAATAAAGGAGAACACAAGTATTAACAGAAAAGAAGTAAAAGTAGAAGAGGAAGAAAAGCAAAAACCAGAACACAATACGGTACGACAATAAAAATAGGAACAAGACGAAAAAAAAGTAAAAGTAGAAAATTAAAACGCAAATCATAACAAATAAAAAAAAAGAGAAGATAAAACAAAAAAGTTAAAGTATGCAGTGCTGGCAGTGATGGTGGTGATGGTGGTGGTAGTAGTAGTAGCAGTGGCGGCGCTGGTGACGGTGGTGGTGGTGGTGGAAGTGAAGAACGAGAAGCCATGAGTGTGGATGAATAAATCCGCAGTTCCTATTCCACCTGATGAGTGGTTGAGTTACGCGAGGAGGGCAGGGGCGCTTTCCACCCCCTGCCCTGCATCCCAACGAGCGGCAGGGGCAGGGGCGGGGCCAGGAGGGGTAAAGGGGTGATTAAGAGCAGGGGGTAGGGACTGGGCGGGGCGGGGAAAGGTGGAGACGTGGTAAGGAATGAAGAAGGAAGGAAGGAAGGTAAAGGAAAGCCAAGGTAGAGAGAGAGAGAGAGAGAGAGAGAGAGAGAGAGAGAGAGAGAGAGAGAGAGAGAGAGAGAGAGAGAGAGAGAGAGAGAGAGAGAGAGAGAGAGAGAGAGAGAGAGATTCATGTTCATAATATTTGACATTCAGGTTGGTAAAAAAAAAATGAAGACAAACTTAATTAATTGAAAGAAGACAGATTAGCAAGGTTGTGTGTGTGTGTGTGTGTGTGTGTGTGTGTGTGTTTGTGTGTGTGTGCTAAATTAGTTACGTATTTCATCGCATACTCTGACCTTCGCCACTCCTTAAACGTGATTAAAATTAGGTCGGTCTCTCTCTCTCTCTCTCTCTCTCTCTCTCTCTCTCTCTCTCTCTCTCTCTCTCTCTCTCTCTCTCTCTCTCTCTGTTGCGAAGCATCTTCTGTTTAGTCAGACTCAAACCCACATACCAGAGAGAGAGAGAGAGAGAGAGAGAGAGAGAGAGAGAGAGAGAGAGAGAGAGAGAGAGAGAGAGAGAGAGAGAGAGAGAGAGAGAGAGAGAGAGAGAGAGAGAGAGAGAGAGAGAGAGAGACTCAATAATAATAACAGTCCCATCCACAATGAATGAAAGGCAATAAACATAGTGAACGACAAAAAATAAAGAAATAAACGATGTAAATAAAAATACAAGAAAGGAAAGAATGGAATGAAAAAAAAGAAGAAAAAAAAAGAAAACACGGCATTTACAATAAACAGAACATAAACTACCACCAACAAAAAAGAGTAAAAAAAATACGAATGAAAACAACAAAAATAAAAATAACGACGAAACGACACGGACACAGAGAAAAGAAAAAAATAAACATAAAAGCAAAAACAAAAAGCAAAATACTATCAGAAAAAAATAGAACAGGAAAGGCAGAAACGAACGAGACCAGAGCGGAGGAGAGAGAGAAAAAAAAATATAAATAAATAAAACCCGAGGATATTCAGTGAAAAGAAACTGCAAATAAACTGGCACACGACTCAACTCTTTCACTCTCAAGTCACCTGACATGGCGAGCGAGGCGCAGCAAAAAGGAGAGACAGAGAGAGAGAAAGACAAGGAGAAACAGAAAAGCAGAGAAGGAAAGAAGAAAAAGAGAGAGGCAGAGAGAGAGTGAGAACGCGGGAGAAATGCCAGAAAGAAGAGTTCAGCGGTTGGAAATATAAGGACTCGTGCCTTGCCTCTCCTCATACCGATGCAAACTGACTCAAGAAGGAACAAAACTCGACGGCGTCTGACTTACTGAACTGTGCCACCACGGAGCACTGAAGCCTCGCGTGTCGACATGAGGGAAGAGGAGGGGGAGGGAGAGCAAGGGAGAGGCTGGAGGGAGGGAAAGGGAGAGGTTGGAGGGGCAGGAAAGGAGGGAGACACAACACACCAGACTATTGTTGATGTTTCGTGTCTCACTCCTGGACGTGTGATGGCAATGAGGAGGAGGAGGAGGAAGAGAAGGAGAAAGAAGAGGAGGAGGAGAAAGAAGACTAGCACACGGTAGGAGCAGAAGCGAGCAAGAAAAGCAAAAGAAAACGAATCAAACTCCAGATGTCTTAGGTGACTCAGATCATTTATATTGATATGAAAATGAACTGGAAAAGCAAGATGAGAAGGAGGAGGAGGAAGAGGAGGAGGAGGAGGAGGAGGAGGAGGAGGAGGAGGAGGAGGAGGAGAAGCATCACCCATCCCTCCTGGAGTGTCACAAGGGCCGGGCAGCCTCAGGGGTCGGCGGTGATCAGGTAGCGCCAGGCAGACAGTCAGGTACAGCAGACAGTCAGGTACAGCCACACCTGCTTATGGATGGCGCGACTCACCTGCCCTCATCAATCCTGTCCCCGTGATGATGGCTATGATAAAGGTGGTAGTAATAAAAACAACGGTAATGATAGAAATAGTATTAGTAATGGTAATAATAATAGTGGTAAAAGGAATATTGATGGAAATGAAAGTAATGTTGATGATTAGCATAGCAGTAATAATAGTAGTAGTAATATTAATGGTAGTCATATCAGATTATAAACAACGATGATAATAATAATAATAATAATGATAATAATAATAATAATAATAATAATAATAATAGCAATAACAACACCAATAGAAATGAAAATAGTGATTATAATATAAGTTGTAGTAATAGTAGCAGCAGTTACAGCAGATCATACATGTATTATTATTTGAACTATCCAGTAAATAAAATATAAAGTAAAAATCACTGGAAGTTTAAAAACAGAAAACAAAAATTTTAGTCTTTTCTTATCTTTTTTTTTTACATATATTTATAATGCGTCGTTCTCTCAGCAGTAAATTTTTGGGAGAAATGTATTTTTTCTTCATTATCTCCTCCTCTTCCTCCTCCTCCTCTTTATTTCAGTCTCTTCCTCCTCCTCCTCCTCCTCCTCCTCCTCTTTATTTCAGTCTAAAATTTCGGATAAACTGTTTTTGTGTAACTAAAATGAGCCTGGAAATAATTATCTTTTTATCTTTTATCTCTCTCTCTCTCTCTCTCTCTCTCTCTCTCTCTCTCTCTCTCTCTCTCTCTCTCTCTCTCTCTCTCTCTCTCTCTCATTATGAGCAGTTTCTCATGGAAGAGTTGGAGGAAGAGGAGGAGGGCAATCAGGTCTAAGCGTAGATGCAGGAGATAGGGACAAAAGATTAAAGATGGGAGATAGAGAATACCGTGATAAGAACGAGCGTCCAGCCTCCTCTTCTCCTTCTCCTCCTCCTCCTCCTCCTTCTTCTTCTTCTTTCCTTCCCTTCCATTACATGACTTTCGCAACAAACAAGAGGAATAAGAGAAGGGTCAATATTTTCTATTATTTTTTCTCCCCCCTCTTTTCTTTGCTTTCTGCATTCCACTCCCAATTTCTATTCTCTCTCTCTCTCTCTCTCTCTCTCTCTCTCTCTCTCTCTCTCTCTCTCTCTCTCTCTCTCTCTCTCTCTCTTTCAATTGTCCACTCCCTGTTATTATCTTTCCTTTCCTTATCGTCGCTTTCTATTAGTGACTCTTGTAATGAAAAGAAATATAAGTTATCTATTTTTAGTTTTTTTTTTATCTTCCTCTTTTCGTCTTCTTTTCCTCGTCCTCCTACATTCCTCCTTCCTTCTTTTATCGTTTTCTCTTTTATTCTTTTATTCTGTAATTAACTTTCTGTACTGAAATATATGTAACTATGTATTTTTAGCTCTTCTCGTGTCTCCTTTGTCTTCTTTTCTTCCTTCCGTTTCGTTTTTCCTCTTTTTCTTCTTATCTTTCATTCCCCCCTTCGTGTTATCATCTTACTTCCTTCTATTCTCTCGTTCTTTAAGTTAACATTTCGTGCTAGATCATACGTAAATTAATATATCTTTTTTTTTAGTTTTTCTTGTCTCTCATTTGTCTTCTGTTCTTCCTCTTCATGTTCTCTCTTCTTCTTGCTTCCTTTGCCTTGTATTTCTCTCCCCTTTCCTTCGCCAGTACCGTGCATTAGGTGACTTTCGTAATGGGAAATATGCAACATTGTCTTTTTCTGTCTTTCACCCTCTCTCTCTCTCTCTCTTTCTCTTTTTGTCATCTGCTCTTTCCTCCATCCCTACTCCTCCTCCTCCTCCTCTCCTTCACTTCCCTCCCTTCCTCCCGCCTTCTCTCCCTCCCTCTTACGGTACCGGGGTGTCACCTGCTTCACCATCTGTCCAGGTGACTCCAGGGTCATTAGCAATACCTTAATAACTCATTACACAGGTGGTAGTTAGCCGACAGTTAGCCTGCTCGACCACTCCTCTCTCTCTCTCTCTCTCTCTCTCTCTCTCTCTCTCTCTCTCTCTCTCTCTCTCTCTCTCTCTCTCTCTCTCTTACGTGCGTTTAATTAGTTCAAGATTGTTAGAGATTAGAAACGATTATTTTTTTAGACTTGAGTAACTTCGCCTAAAGTTAGAGAGAGACCGACACACACAGCTATAAAGAAAAGACAAATGCGTGTTTTCTTCACCGCCACACTTAAAAGGGGCAGCATTAAGTCGCCGGTCCTTTGCTGCTAGTATAGAAAAAAAAAAAAAAAAAAGAAAAAGAGGAAGAAAAAAGTCAAAATACCTGAGTTTATTCCCTTGTTTACCAGCACTGCGATACATAAATTCAGGATCAGCGGGAGTACTGGGAGTATTACAGGTGGTTCTACAAGGCGCAGTGAACAGGACACAAGCACACGACGCAGCAGAGTTCAGGTGTTGCTGGGAAGAGACATCGTTGTTGTGTGTGCATCTGTGTATTTGTGTGCATGTCCCTCTCCTTCGGCCACTCAATTGATGCTCACACGATACCTACACCGCCCCCCCCCCCACACACACACACACCATCCAACGCTAGAGGTGATAGTAAAGAGGAATATAATCTGTGCCCCGTGTGCCCACCGCCGCCTATATATCTCAGGGAGGTGAGGGCGAGGAATTCAAACCCGTCTCTGAGTCACTCCCCGCCTCTCCTACCGAGACAAGATTAGAATCGGAACGAGAAGCGAGTGTCACTTGTTTTGTTGGGTGTCAGCGCCCCGGGATGCGCTCTCCACTACTACTGATACTCCTACTACTACTACTACTACTACTACTATCGTCTTGCTTTGCCTTTGAGGAAAAAAATGAGCTGATAAAAAAAGAAAAAAAAACAAGGGTCACCACGCCCTTCTCTTCCTCGTCCTCCTCCTCCTCCTGCTGCCGGATCGAGACCTGCGGCGCCGCGTCAGGCTTTGTATCTCTATTGGAAACTCAATCCTGCGACACGAGTCCAAACAATAATAGAAGGCGAGTGTTTAGGATAAAGGAGGCGAGAGATGCGGCGCGATGATAATGATAGAGATTCAGGCTTCAAAGAGCGGCAATATAGACGTCAAAACAAGACCGGCTCGCACACAGGCGGGGCGAGGCCACGGTGGTAGCTGGGGCGGGCGGTGGCGGCTGTGGTGGTGGTGGTGGTGGCGGCGATTCCTCCAGGTGGGCGCGCGGTAAAAAGATGCAGGATGGGAGCTGATAGATTTTAAAGTGTGCGGTGCGGCGAAACAATAATGTGAAGGAAGGTGATGTGAGAGAGTTGTAAGTGAGTGGTAGTGAGCGATACTTTCTGACACATAGGTTTTGAATATTTGGGTGTGTTCTCTTTTATTTTCTTTGTTTTTTTTTTTTTTTTTTTAGTGTTTGGTCTTTAATTATGCTCTTGTTAGCTGGTTGGGGTTCTGTTTTATTATCCTTGTCCCTGATCTTGTTCTCTGCTTGGTGGTGGTGGTGGTGGTGGTGGTGGTGGTGGATGGTGGTGGTGAGGAGGATTATTTAGCTTGTGGGTTTGCGAAAATGTGTTTTTATGGAGTGTTTACAAAATATTATGGTTATTTATTGATCGCATTTGTATGTATGTTTATATGTAAGGTGAATTCTTCGCGTGTGTGTGTGTGTGTGTGTGTGTGTGTGTGTGTGTGTGTGTGTGTGTGAAATCATGTATTGTATTCAGATATATATATGAAAAAAATCTAATCAATATGCGTAAGGAAACTACAACATTCTCTCTCTCTCTCTCTCTCTCTCTCTCTCTCTCTCTCTCTCTCTCTCTCTCTCTCTCTCTCTCTCTCTCTCTCTCTCTCTCTTTCTACAATGCATTCCTTCCATCCACATTTCAAACCAATACTTCCTTCTCTTCCTTTTTTCCCTTTTCTCTTCTCTTCCTCTTCTCATTTTCCCTTCCCCATCTCTTCCTCCTCCGAATCTCTCTTCTTCTTCCCTTCCCTTTGTCTTCCTCCTTAATATCTCCTCCCTCCTTCTCCTACCTTTTTCTTTCACCTCCCCATTTCTTTCTTTTTTTTTTCCATTTTCTTCCTTCTCACCATCTCTTCCCTCTTTCATCTTCCTCCTCCTCTTCCACCTCCCCTTCTCTTCCCCTCCCCATTCACTCATTACCCTTCCCTCCATACCCTAACTTTTCTCTCCACAACCTTGCCCTTGTGTTCTTCCTCCCTCCACTCCTTGTCTCTCCCTCCTTTTCTCCACTCTCCCTCCCTCCCTCCTTCCTCTACCTCTCTTCCCTCTCCCTAACCCCATCCATCACTCCTCCACGCTATAATCTCCACACTAAACCAGCCTCTCTCTAGTCCTCATTGTCTCTTCCTCCTCCTCCTCCTCCTCCTCCTCCATCTTCACTCTAGTCTTCTTCCTCTTCTTCCTTCTCTTTCTTCTCCTTGTTCCTTTTTTTCGTGTATTTTTTTCGTCTTTCTTATTTTCCATTCTATCCTTGTCCTCTTCATTTGTCTGTCTGTCTGTTTTGTTTGTCTTCTCTCTCTCTCTCTCTCTCTCTCTCTCTCTCTCTCTCTCTCTCTCTCTCTCTCTCTCTCTCTCTCTCTCTCTCTCTCTCTCTCTCCAAAGTAAAAGCAAATTCCGATCAGATATATATGAAAAAAATCTAATTGACATGCGAAAGCAAACTACAACTCTCTCTCTCTCTCTCTCTCTCTCTCTCTCTCTCTCTCTCTCTCTCTCTCTCTCTCTCTCTCCGTTGTCCTGGAAAAGTCAATGACCACGTCTCTCTCTCTCTCTCTCTCTCTCTCTCTCTCTCTCTCTCTCTCTCTCTCTCTCTCTCTCTCTCTCTCTCTCTCCACTCACTCACTCCGCCTCTCCTCCCACACCTCTCTCTCTCTCTCTTTCTCTTCCATTAACGCGGCGGGAGGAGCTTCAGTACATAACCCGCGCATTACCACAAGGTTCAGAACTAAGCATTTCAAAAGGTACATTTCGACCTAATGATGATGCTCTTGTTCAGTTACCACCACCACCACCACCACCACCACCACCGACAACACCATCACCACCGCCAGTACCACCACCACCATTACCTTACTTGAGGGCACTTAAACGTGGACACTGACACTTATGTATACTTACAGAGCTCTCTCTCTCTCTCTCTCTCTCTCTCTCTCTCTCTCTCTCTCTCTCTCTCTCTCTCTCTCTCTCTCTCTCTCTCTCTTTAGTGGTTCTTTGCATGTCTTCTGTCTTTCCGTTCCGTTGTTTAAGAAACTTTGCGTGTGTGTGTGTGTGTGTGTGTGTGTGTGTGTGTGTGTGTGTGTGTGTGTGTGTGTGTGTGTGTGTGTGTGTGTGTGTGTGTGCACGCGCGCGCATGAAGTCAAGTTTAATTCTCATTTTTCTTTCCACGTATATTTATCCTCTCTCTCTCTCTCTCTCTCTCTCTCTCTCTCTCTCTCTCTCTCTCTCTCTCTCTCTCTCTCTCTCTCTCTCTCTCTCTCTCTAATTTTCCTCAATCATCTACTTCCTGCATTTCTTACTTTTTTAGCTTTAATTTGCATTTATTTTCTCAAGTATCAGAGAGAGAGAGAGAGAGAGAGAGAGAGAGAGAGAGAGAGAGAGAGAGAGAGAGAGAGAGAGAGAGAGAGAATGATAACAGAATGAAGAGAGGACAATGGAATGAAAAAAAGAAACATGAAGAGAAATTAAGTTAAAAGAAGAGATGAAAATGGAATAAAAGGATGAAAAGAAAAGAAAAAAGAAACAAGGAGAATAAAGAACTGAAGAAGGGAAGAAAAGGGAGGAGGAGGACGAAGAGGAGGAGGAGGAGGCAAGGTGGTACAAAAGGACAAAGGGCAAAGGTTAAGGGTGGTCAAAGAGAGAAAGGGAAGGACGGAGGGAGTGATAAATGGGAGTGACGGAGGAAATAATAGAAGCAGGAATGGAGAAAAAAAAAAGAAGGAATCAGGAATTTTAACGAGGGACAAAGAGAGGAGGTTTAAAGATCACGAATGAGGGAAAAGGAAGAGATGAGGTAAGAAAGGACAGGAAAAGGGAAACAAAGAGAGAGAGAGAGAGAGAGAGAGAGAGAGAGAGAGAGAGAGAGAGAGAGAGAGAGAGAGAGAGAGAGAGAGAGAGAGAGAGAGAGAGAGAGAGAGAGAGAGAGAAATTTACTGAAAACGATAATAAAAGAGAAAAAAAGAGAAATGCATAATGGGAGAAAGAATATGCAAGAAACAGGAATTAAAGACGGAAAGAAAGTAAAGAATAGAAGTGGAGAGGAAGGAAAGAAAGTGATGACAGAAGAAAAAGAAAGGGAATAAAAGAGAGAATAGGAAATACGAAAAGGAAGAGTAAAAAGAAGGGAAGAAGGGAGAGTTAAAGAAAGGAGTAGGTGACGGAAAGAATGAGAAAAGGAAATAGGGAAGGAAGGTAAGGAACGAGAAAGGAAGGAAAGATGGAAGGGGAGACAGAGAAGGTAGAAATGAAGGAGTGAAAGGGAGGAAAGACAAGGAAAATGACATTGGAAGAGAGGAATGAAGGAAGGAAAGGAGAGATAGGAAGGTTGGGGAGAGAGAAAGACAGGAAATGGAACAAATGAAGAGGAATGAGGGATAGGAAGGGAAGTAAGGGAAAGGAGATGAGGAAAAAAGGAAAGGGAGGAAAGGAGAAACGGGAAGGAGAGGTTGGGGAGAGATAGAGGGGGGAAAGAGAGGAGAGAAGGGAAGTTTGGGGAGAGAAAGAGATGAATGGAAGGAAAGGAGAAAAGGGAGGGTTGGGAGGGATAAAGGGAGGAAAGGAGGGAGAGAAGGGAAGGTTGAGGAGAGAGAAAGGGAGGAAAGGAAGGTTGGGGAGAGAGAAAGGGAGGAAAGGGAGGAAGGGAGATGGGGTGGGGGTCAGGTGAGGGCGTCTTGTAATTACCTAAGGAATGCGTTGTCAGGTGGGGACAGTGTTGCCAACTTGACGCTGCACCTCACCACTCAACGCCCCCACGTCTCTCCCTTCGCCCCCTTCACGCCGGCACCCATCACGCCCCTCCCCTCGCCCATACGTGCCCCCGCCCCCTACCTCATGCCACAAGGGAAGGGGCAGCGGGTGTGGTTCGAAAGGTGATCTAATTTCAAGTTTGCAACACTTACGGAAGCAACGTTGGTTCATAGCAGCATTGCCAACTTCTTGCTTTATTATTTTTTACAGCTTTCCACACGCTCTCCCCTCTCTCTCTCTCTCTCTCTCTCTCTCTCTCTCTCTCTCTCTCTCTCTCTCTCTCTCTAGCCATAAAAAAACGTTTCGCCTACAAGAAAACGTTTTATTTCTACACGTAAACGTTTTTTTCCTGTCCATTTTTTCACATAACAAAAAATTAAATCAGTAGCAGGATCACAATAATTTCCTTTCTTTATTCTCCACGTAAAAATAAAGAAAGAAAAAAACTGTTTGAAAAAAGCACTCAAGTTTAATGCAAAAATCTGACCTTTAAAAAAAAACTCATCAATATCATCAACATTAATGACACCGCTGCAAAAACTCGCCTCCGTGACCCTCTGGCGGTGACGGTGACGGGGAGAGAGAGAGAGAGAGAGAGAGAGAGAGAGAGAGAGAGAGAGAGAGAGAGAGAGAGAGAGAGCTGCTCTTGCTCCCACTGGCGAAAGGAGGATTTCAATCTCTCTCTCTCTCTCTCTCTCTCTCTCTCTCTCTCTCTCTCTCTCTCTAATTTCAGGGTAATACGTCAAAGGAAGAATTAGTGTGTAAAAAGAATGATTAGGTTTTACTTTGCCTCTCTCTCTCTCTCTCTCTCTCTCTCTCTCTCTCTCTCTCTCTCTCTCTCTCTCTCTCTCTCTCACACACACACACACACACACAATTAAGTATACACGAAAGTCAGGAGGAAAATAATGGGTGGAAGGAAACAGTACTATTGTAAATCTCTCTCTCTCTCTCTCTCTCTCTCTCTCTCTCTCTCTCTCTCTCTCTCTCTCTCTCTCTCTCTCTCTCTCTCTATCACAGGAGGGTCAAATCCTAATCCCGCGTCACCCTCCTCCACAATGCCAGATGCTGCCAGGCCACACCGCTCGCTGCTTCATGGGCCGCGGACGTAAACAAAAGATGAGGTTACGTGAGCGGCGAGGCAGTAAAGGCCAGGATGGGATGGGGGTTACATCGCTGTCCTCTTGTCCCGTCCAGCCAAACAGCCAGCCAGTCAGCTTGCCCGCCCGCCTCAGCTCCCTCCCGCCTCCCCGT
>NC_087154.1:38064526-38087026 GCF_035594125.1 Scylla paramamosain
CTTAATCCACTTTTTTCAAATAATACGAATTTCCTCCCTGTTATTTTCCTCTCCATTATAAAAATCAGCGCAAATTCAAACCAACAGCCCAACAATAAAAAGATAAAGTGATGAAACTGAGACAGAAAAAGATACAAACAGATAAAGAAAGAAAGAGAAAAGAAAAGAAGTTGATAAAAAAAAACACAGATAAAAACACTAATGAGAAGAGACAGCCAAAAGATACAGAAGAGATAAGGCAGATAAAACACGAAATAGAACGAGAAAATAAAAAAAAAGTAAAAAATAACGGAGAGAAACGTGAACGACAAAAAAGAAAAAAAAAAAAAATGAAAACAGACAAAATTATACCATACAAAACAAGAAAGAGAAAATAATAAAAGAATAGCAAAAGACAGTGAAAAAGAAACAAACCAATATAAAAACAAGAAAAAAACACTTAATGAGAAAGTGATAGACAAAGATATACCCAGATAAGACGGATAAAGCAAGAGAGAGAGACAATGAAAGAGCGAAGTAACAGAGAGAGCGAGCAGCGAGGCGTGAAGGAGGCGCAGTGAGTGGGCTGAGGGAGGGATGTGCGTGTGAGTGTGCGGTGCTCGGGAACGTCAACTCATAATACGAATCTCTCCCTCGCAAACTCACGTGCACTGCATCCAATCACCCAATCACGGCGCTTGGAGATGAACGGACGCGTCACGTGCGGGAAACTAACCAAACTAACTGCCTAATTACGTGTCCATTAAGCACCCTCTCTTACGCGGCCGTCTATAGGGAGATGCACCAACTTTATACCTTTAATTTGTAGGTGCAGGTGCCTCGCGTGTCGCTATAACGGTCTGCCTGGTGATTTAAGATTCCTACCTGACCACCTGCTGTAGCGAGATTTGTTCTGTATTGGTGGTGTTTGATTAACTCTCTCTCTCTCTCTCTCTCTCTCTCTCTCTCTCTCTCTCTCTCTCTCTCTCTCTCTCTCTCTCTCTCTCTCTCTCTCTCTCTCAGTAAATTCATCTAATCTCTCTCTCTCTCTTTCTCTCTCTCTCAGTAAATTCATCTAATCTCTCTCTCTCTCTCTCTCTCTCTCTCTCTCTCTCTCTCTCTCTCTCTCTCTCTCTCTCTCTCTCTCTCTCAGTAAATTCATCTAAATCATTCCATTATGAAAGCGAACACGAAGCAAAACCAAATTCTTCATGGCTAGGAACTCAAAATCAAGGGCTGAATACTTGAGCAACAAAACACTCAGTAAACCATCACAACAGTGCTACATTGTATCTAACATATTTTCGTCACCAAACAGAACTCGAAACACCAATTTTTTTTACGGCTGGAACCTCAAGATCAATTGAAAGCGTAAGCAATAAGACACCCACGGAGAGCTACAATGTGTCCAAGACTGGTCAGGCTAAGTAGGAATTGAGGCACTGCCATTAGCGGCTGAAGGGTTCAAACCAACACGTCCCAAGCCACTGATGAAGATAAATGAAAAGCCTCTCATTAATCAGACCCATAGACCTCACCTACAGAACTCCGGGTACCTGATGACCGGCCCCTTAAGTGGTCCCTACATCACCTCCTGTTGCATAAGATAAGGCAGTAGATTTCACTTGGGTAACGTTTAATTATGGCTCGATAAGACGTCCCGGGGCCAACGTGATGAGATGCACCTGTAGCCTGGCCGCCCTTAGTGACTGAGTGGCGGCTAAGACCTGAAGTGGGTTTTTAAAAGGCTGATGGAAATATAGGAAAATAAGGTTTAATCAATCATATCTAGACTGGTGACGGTGATAAATAGCAGGTTTTCCGTGATATAGATCAATAGACAAGGGAAATATTTTAAGTGTTCCTTTACGAGATTCTTAAATAAACCCATCACAATTGAATCTGGTATAGTACTCGTAGAAATATATGACTGGTCTCTCTTTATACAATCACAGACAACAGAAATACCCGTGGTGTCCCTTTAAAAGATTCTAGAGTAAAGGAAATAAGTAAACCAATCATATCTCAGGCTGACAAACGAGACAAACTACAGGTCTCCCCATTAAACAGAGCCACACTCCACTGACCTCTCTCTCTCTCTCTTCACAACAGTCCTCTAAAATGACCTTCTAAAATGCCACTAACTAAGCCTCCAAGTAAAGCCAAAGCCGAGTGCATACCTGGGCAGGCTATAAATAAATAGAAACAAGTCTTACTTATAACTGACAACCTACTTCGCCTTCTTCCTACAGGTAACAAACAGGTAAGCAGGCAGGCATTTAACAAGTTTCACCTGCGCAGACCTTTAGTTTTTTTCCCCTTTTTTTTCTTAACCTATACTTCTAACTCTTAATTATTTCCTCTGAAGCGTCGTATGTTAATAAGAAGTGACGTGATAGTTACTTCACCCCTTTCTTCCTACAACAGGTGCGCCAGTCCCCTCCCCCGGCCACCTGTGATTCGTCTAATTAAGTCAGGTGATAACAGGTGAGTCTGGCGCACACCTGTTGAGGGAAGAAGATCGAGGAGAGACAGAAACTGATATTATCAAACACGCCTTGTCATCAAGAAAATTGTAGCACTTATTCACAAATTCGTAAGGGAAATTTGTGCTTCTTTTACATATTGCGAGTGGAAGAGGAACGGTTCACTTAACAAGGAGACACCAAGAGTTGAGATGAAGAGATGGACTTGCGGAGGAGCTGCAAGGAATAGAAGCGACAGAAGGAGATGTAATAGTAATTAATGGACAGCAATATTTCAAGATTCTATACGCTAAGGTGACAGAAAAGTATGAACGAGGGAGAATGAAAAAAAAAATAACGGGAGAAACTGAGAAAGATGAAAAGAATAGAAGCGACAGGAAGGACTTAAAGAGGGTACGCTAAGAAGACAAGGCAGTAAGAATAGGAAAAGCAGAGAAAAGATTACATTAAAGGAAAAAAAAAATATAGGGAGATTTGACTTGTGGTGGTTAAGTTACAAGGAATGGCAGCAACAGATGATGATGTAAGAGTAACGGACAAGAAGCTGAGAAGAAGACAGAAAAGCAAGAACGGGAGAAGCAGAAAAAAAAAAAAAAAAACGATTACAACGAACGAGAATAACCAAGGAAAACTCAAACATGACACTAATGCGAAAAAGTAATAATGACAGTGACAGAGAAAGATGCAACAGACAAGAATAACTGGAGAAAACTGGAATAACTTGAACATGAAGCTAAGGAGAAGATTAAGACGTAACAGCGGGAGAGGGATGGAAAAAAAAAAAAAGAGAACAAGATGTAAAGAAGAGAAATGAGCAGATATGAAGAGGTGAGAATGGGAGCAACAGAAGAAGCGAAGGATAATAAGAACACGAGGAAATTTGTACAAGATGCTCAGAAAATGATAAGGTAAGAATAAGCACGAAAGATGAGAATTAATTAGACAAAAATAACTGAAGAAAACCCCCCCAAAAAAAAACATGAAAATAAAAAAAAAAAGTAGAAATTGGAGCAACAAAAGAAAATGAGAGGACAGTAGACAGGGATAAATGAGAAAAAAATATACAAAAGAGTAATAAGAAAATGAAGTGAGACGAAAGACAACAGAAGACGCAAGAGACAGGAATGAAAGAAGACGACTCGAAAATAATAACACGAAAATAAAAAAGCAACAACAAAACCAATAAAACTAGATACAATACACAGAGAAAAACAAGAAAACAAAAAACAAACAAACAAACAAAGTAAGAACAAAAGCAACACAACAAGACACAACACACAAACATAACAGGACAGAACTCGGTACAAGACGCCAAGATGATGATGATGATGACGATGATGAAGAAGAAAAAGATGATGAAGCACATAATATAAGAATAGATGATGACGTTTCCCTTTCGCACCTTCCTCCTCTTCGTCTTCCTCAGCCAGCCAGCAAAGCAGCAAGCCAGCAGGACGTGACGCAATGATCTGGGCGAGTTGTTGTTGTTTGTAGTAGTGGTGGTGGTGGTGGTGGTGGTGGTGGTGGTGGTGGTGGTGTTGTCGTCTCTGTGTGTTTGTGGTCTGGCTTGCTCGTGTTCAGTTATGCGAGGACGATGACAGCGAATTGTGTAGCAAGAACATCAACAACAGAAGAGAAAAAATGCCACGTCCACTTACTTGACTTCTCTGCCATTGATGAAGTGGAAGGCCACGCACGCTCATGTCTGTAATAGAAGAAAAGAAAGGAAGGTAAAAAAAAATGGAGTTTTATGCAAATGATGCGAAAAACAACGCGCGTTTGTCTTTAATAGAAGAGAAAGAAAGGAAGGTGAAAATGTGGACTTCTCTGGCATTGACGAAGTGGAAGACAACGCACGGTCATGTCTGTAATAGATGAAAAAGAAAGGAAGGTAAAGTAAATGGAGTTTTTCTGTAAATGATATGGAAAAGAACACGCGTTTATGTATCTAATGGAAAAAAAAGTAAAAAATGTAACTTTCAGCCATTGATAAAGTGGAAAACAAGGCACGTTCATGTCTTTAATTGGAAAAATAAATAAAAAGAAGGTATAAAATGGGGTTTTCTGCCATTGATGCGGTGAAGACAATGCACGTTTGCCTTTAATAGGAAAAAAATAAGAGGAAGGTAAACAAAAAAAAAAAAAATCGACTTATCTGTCACTGATGAGACGAAGACAATGGACGTTCATGCCTCTAATAGCAGAAAAAAAGAAAGGCAAAAAAAAAAAAAAATGATGCCCTCTGCCATTGATGAAGTGGAAGACAATGTGTGTGCATGTAACAAAAAAAAAAAGAAAGAAAGAAAGGAAGACGGTAAAAATAATAATAAGTATGTAAATTATGACCTCAAATCTCTCTCTCTCTCTCTCTCTCTCTCTCTCTCTCTCTCTCTCTCTCTCGCATCTATTTGCAGTATGAATATTAAAAATGCAAGATAAAAAAGACGTTTGTGATCATATATAAATTTAAACTACTGAACATAATAGTGCAATAGATAAAAGTGATTTATTTATCAGCGAAAAGAAAGAGGTAGTAAGAAAAAATAGTAAGAAAAAAACAAGACAAGAAAGACAATAGAAATTAAAAAGAAAGCTTAATATAATCGAATTCTTCAAAGATCATAAATATCAGAGAGAGAGAGAGAGAGAGAGAGAGAGAGAGAGAGAGAGAGAGAGAGAGAGAGAGAGAGAGAGAGAGAGAGAGAGAGAGAGAGAGAGAGAGAAAAACAAATAACAGAGAAAAAAAAATAGAAAGACAATAAACAAAAGACGAAATAAAACCAACTCATTCATTCACACTTCCTACCCAACACGCCAAAGCAAACCTAACCTGCCCTCCCCCTCAAAAAAAGCCCAACATACAACACAACACAAACTTTTCTTGCACACAAACACGCATAAAAGAATTGAAACATGATCGGCTAATAACCATAATAAAAGCGAACATCGGCAGGGGAAAAAAAAAAAAACCTTGCTAATCAACGCATTAAAACACAAATCACTAAGAGAGAGAGAGAGAAAGGTCGCGAGAGGGAGAGAGGCGCAATAAGACTGACAGCGCCGTTATCAAACACTAATTACCTCTCGCCACGCCTTAACTGAACGCTTGCTAATGACACCTGGGCATCCGCGGCCACTTAATGAACAAACACACACGTACAGGTAAAAGGAGAGAGAGAGAGAGGGAGAGGGGAGAGAGGGAGAGGAGCGTAGAGTGGGGGACTTGCATGCATTGTCTTGGGCGGAGTCAGCGAAGAAGAAGAAGAAGCAGAGGAAGAATAAGAAGAAGGGTGTCGAGGTTGAACTGAATGGGTCGAGTCAGCTGTGCTTTGTTATTGTTTAGTCAGCTGATTGTGTGTGTGTGTGTGTGTGTGTGTGTGTGTGTGTGTGTGTGTGTGTGTGTGTGTGTGTGTGTGTGTGTGTGTGTGTGTGTGTGTGTGTGTGTGTGTGTTTTGTCCTTGTGAATCAGCTGGCCTGCGTCTAGAGGGAGGGAGGGAGGGTGTGCAGGAGGTGAGGAGGAAAACACGAGAGGTGAAGGAAGGGAGACGGGGAGGGAGGGAGCGCAAGCAACACGCCTTCCCTCCTTCGCTTGTCACACCTATGTTAATGAAATATCTTCCTCTTGGTGCGTTTGGCAACATGCACGCTAGAGAGAGAGAGAGAGAGAGAGAGAGAGAGAGAGAGAGAGAGAGAGAGAGAGAGAGAGAGAGAGAGAGAGAGAGAGGCTGCATGCACAAATCTCCACCGCAAACACAGCAGCGAGTATCTGAGATGCGCCCCACCTCGCATTCCCGACCAACGCCCAAGGTAAGACAGACACGTAAAAACCACACACACACACACACACACACACACACATGCACGCACTCGGGCACACACAGGCGGTACGGAGAGCAGCAACAGGGAGGTATAAAGGTAGAGGGTGCGGGAGGAGGAGGAGGAGGAGGAGGAGGAGGAGGAGGAGGAGGAGGAGGAGGAGGAGGAGGAGAGGCACCGCGTCAGGAAGCCAGCAAGCAGACTCGAGCAAAACAAAGCATCATGCGAGGAATCTGCCAGCTTTAGCATTCTCTCTCTCTCTCTCTCTCTCTCTCTCTCTCTCTCTCTCTCTCTCTCTCTCTCTCTCTCTCTCTCTCTCTCTCTCTCTCTCTTACAGCCTATTACGTGCTCATTCGCTCGCTAATTATTCTTCCTGTAATATAATTTAGATGTTATCGCTTCGCTGAAACCATTAGATCGGTGTGTGGCCCTCTCTCTCTCTCTCTCTCTCTCTCTCTCTCTCTCTCTCTCTCTCTCTCTCTCTCTCTCTCTCTCTCTCTCACATTGAAGACAATCTACTATATACATATGAAAAAACTGTTATTTGCATTCTCTCTCTCTCTCTCTCTCTCTCTCTCTCTCTCTCTCTCTCTCTCTCTCTCTCTCTCTCTCTCTCTCCAGCCTCCTTTTCCTCCCCTTCTCTTTCATGCAGGGAGAGGGAGAGCGAGGGAGAGGAAGAGGCGTCCAGGAGGTATTGAGGGCAGGAGGGGGAGAGGTCAGCCACCCCTGCCCTGGCCATCCGTCCCTTAAGGGTTACAAGCATCAGGATAACACACGAGGAATGAAAACACTCCCTTCCCTGTCGTTCTTCCTCTTTCACTGACTTCCTTTTGTGTATAAGTAGAGATTCTTCTGCCTCTTTTGTTTATCTGTGGTTCCTGTTTCTCTCTGTTCCTTTTGCAGTTGGTATGGGTCTCTCTTTTCTCTCTCTCTCTCTCTCTCTCTCTCTCTCTCTCTCTCTCTCTCTCTCTCTCTCTCTCTCTCTCTCTCTCTCTCTCTCTCCGCTCTACCTATTATTATAACCAGCTCCTCTTCCCTCCCCTTCTCTTCCTGTGGCTATTATATTCCCTACTTGCTACATCCCTTCTCTCTCTCTCTCTCTCTCTCTCTCTCTCTCTCTCTCTCTCTCTCTCTCTCTCTCTCTCTCTCTCTCTCTCTCTCCTCGCCACGCAGTCCCTCGCCTCTCCCTTCCTCGTGTGGGGGGAAAAAGGCAAGGTGAAAGCAGCAGTGGACTCTGGATCTGTCTAGCTAAAGCAAACAAAAACAGAAAAGACACAAAAACTGCCTCCTTAGGGATTTGTTCTTCTCCTTCGGTGCTTTTGGTCTGAGTGTTGATGTTGTTGTTGTTGTTGTTGTTGTTGTTGTTGTTGTTGTTAGTGGTGGTGGTTGGTCTTGTGTTGCTATATATAATTTTTTTTTTGCTTTTTATTCGTTTTTTTTCGTTTTCTGTTTATTTTTCTCCTTGGTCTTTTCTGCTTCGTACTTGTTGTTCTTGCACTTTTTCTTTCCTTCTTCTTCTTCTTCATTAGAGTTCTTCTGTTTAATTGTCTTTTGTTTTTTTATTACATTTCTCTTCTTCTTCTTCTTCTTCTTCCCCTCATTATCCACCATGGTTCTCTCATCATATTCTTCTACTCTTCCTCCTCCTGCTCCTCCACACTATCTTCCATCTCCTTCTCATCATTTGCTCCTCCACCTTCTCCTCTTTCTCCTCTTTCACCTTATCCTCATTTTCTTTTTCTTCGCGCCCTTCTTTTTCACATTTTTCTTAATTCCCTTTTCATTACATAATTCTGCCCAAGGCCCTCTTCTTTTCCATCCTCCCTTTAAACATTGTCATTATTTTTTTTTCTTGCTCATCACTATCTCTCCTAGTTGATGTTCTTCCTCCTCCTCCTTTTACTTCTCCTTCTCCTTCTCCTTCTTCTCTTCCTATTTTCTTGCCCTTCTAGCTCTTGTTCGTATACTTATTATTATTATCATTATTATTATCAGTATTATCAGCATTATTAAACGGACATTCGGACATTTTCCATTAAACTGATTCACCCTCGGGACAAAATTCTTCTTCCGCTTCTTCTTCTTCTTCTTCTTCTTCTCCTCCTCTTTTCTTCTTCTTCTTCTTCTTCTTCTTCATTATACCATTTAATTTCAAAAACAAACCCGAAACTGTACCAGAGATATCAAATTGAGAGAGAGAGAGAGAGAGAGAGAGAGAGAGAGAGAGAGAGAGAGAGAGAGAGAGAGAGAGAGAGAGAGAGAGAGAGAGAGAGAGAGAGAGAGAGAGAGAGAGAGAGAAAAAGAAAATTGCACACGCCGAAATGAAGTTAGCAATCTTTAATTACAGAGAGAGAGAGAGAGAGAGAGAGAGAGAGAGAGAGAGAGAGAGAGAGAGAGAGAGAGAGAGAGAGAGAGAGAGAGAGAGAGAGAGAGAGAGAGAGAGAGAGAGAGAGAGAGAGATAACAGGTAAAAGGTGAGGGTATTGTATGAAAGATAAAGGAAAAAAGGAAGAGGGGGAAAGGAGAAAGAGAGTGGGAGAAAGGAAGAAGGAGGAGAGATGGAGAAAGAGAAAGATGAAAAAAAAGGTTACTGACATAGAAATCATAATGCCACGAGCGCGAGCACACACACACACACACACACACACACACACACACACACACACACACACACACACACACACACACACACACACACACACACAAAGGGTAAGAAATGCCGATCAATTATAAATATTGTCAGAGAGAGAGAGAGAGAGAGAGAGAGAGAGAGAGAGAGAGAGAGAGAGAGAGAGAGAGAGAGAGAGAGAGAGAGAGAGAGAGAGAGAGAGAGAGAGAGAGAGAGAGAGAGAGAGAGAGAGAGAGAGAGAGAGAGAGAGAGAGAGAGCGGTTCGCATTAAATTTTACACATTAAAGCGATTAAAATCCAGAAGAGGGAGAGAGAAAGAACTAAAAATAATGATAAATAATAAAATAATAATAATAACAATAATAATAATAATAACAATAATAATAATAATAATAATAATAATAATAATAATAATAATAATAATATCAAACCACAATAATTGAACTCTGCACTTAGCAATGTAAACAAAAAAAAAAAAATAGAAAAGAAAAAAGATAACTTAAAGAAAAATATCCAACCGTTAACATAAAATTCAGTTCTGACATTAAGAATATTTCCAGAGAGAGAGAGAGAGAGAGAGAGAGAGAGAGAGAGAGAGAGAGAGAGAGAGAGAGAGAGAGAGAGAGAGAGAGAGGATAGCTGGGAGGCGCAGCGCAGCAGGAGATACAGGTTAGTGCTGTTAGCGGGAGGTGCACCATTAGCCAGCATTAGCACAGCACTACAGCACCACAGCACCTGCCGATCACCATCAAGCAGCAGGCACTGATAACAGCAACACTAACTCCACAGCAGGTATTAACACAGCAGTACGAGCATCACAACATAATATAAGCATACTTTACCAGCACCAGTACCACAGCACGTGCCGGTAACACAGCATTAACAGGATTAGTATAATTGAATTCCCACAGCATCAATTAGTACTGACAAGATCTTAAAAAAAAAAACAAAAAAAAACAGGAAATATTAGTATAGCAATGACGGTACTGGTGAAGTAGATTTCAAAACAGCGTAAATTGATAAGGATTTAAAACATTATTAATAACAGCACCTAAAGACTACAGCACATTATCACAGCACTGGCAACATTACAGCATACTCCAAACATCAGTCAGGAAGGATTAAGATAACACTGACAGAAGAAACAAATAATTCTACAACATTACCTGCATCATAGCATCACTCAAATATCATCAAACGCTTAGGATTGAGACAGCATTGATAACAGCAACAGCAGCAGTCTTTTACGCATCTAAAAGAGTCACAGCACAACCCAATTAGTGAAGGATAGAGTAACGAATAACTGCAAACAGCAACAGTACTTTATAGAACAATAACAATCACAATTTAACAGCAATTAGCAAATATCAACATCAAGGATAACAGCATAACAGCGGCACCATAACCACAGCAATCACGCAGCAATGACAACAGCGTTAAAACAGCACAACAGCCTCACACAGACAACAGCAAGAGTAATGAGTAAGTGAAACCAGCACTAAAACAGCATTTGAACAGCATAATCCAAAGACAGCAGCAAGTAGGCTAAGAATAAATGAAAGAAACAACTAAAAACAGCACTTGACCAGCACGGCCCCGCACAGCAGCACGTGGGCAAAGAGTAAAGGCGTCAGCGAGAACACGGAGGGTAAAGAAAGTGAAATAGAGATACAAGTTTTAGAAAGTCGTAATAACTGCAGGCATATGTTACACTAATTATATATCAGGAAAAAAATAATGATGAAGAAAAAAAAAATAAAGAACAGATCAAAAGACAACAATGCGAGATCAAATAATATTGAGCCCTAAGTTGTATGACAGATAAATGTAATAAATGATAAGTAGCGTCCATAAACGGGATATAAAAAACGCAATCAGGGAGATATTATTCTCTTACTTTACGATGGGCGTCAAGACAAGGAGATAGAACGAGAGGGGGAGGCAGTGAGAGAAAGAGAAAGAAAAAAAAAACATATCCCATTCTTAATACTTCTGATCAAACAACTTAAGGAGATGAAGGTTTAATTATAATGGTTACTTATTTTTTTACGCTGTATGAAAGGGAGGCTGGTGGGGGCGAAACTGGTGAATGAAGAGCTACAAGAAATATACGTGTGATATAAAGTTCTCACTGCTGCTCCTTCAAAGTGTGTGTAGAGTTATTCTTGAAAGAGTCTGTTAATTTAGTTCTGTAAGTATTTGCTAATTTACTTTTGGGTATGTTATAAAGTTTTCTGTATCTCTAAGTCAATAGGATAACTTGTCTTTACCTCCTGCGTTGCTTCCACTTGTATATTTTTTTCTTTTTTGTGGTTTTTCTTATCTAGTCCTGTAAGTACTTGCTTATTTACTTTTCGGTATGTTATAAAGCTTCCTGTATCTCTAAGTCAATGGGATAACTTGTCTTTACCTCCTGCATTGCTTCTACTCATATATTTTTTGTGGTTTTCCTTATCTACTATCTTCTATTCGCGCAGGTTGCTTCAGTGTTCATTGCCTTACCGCTTAGGTCTTCGCTGAGGTCTTCATTTCGCTTATCGTTGCTCCTTAAGATACACGCCACAGCGAGATAATACAAACACACACAAATACAAGAAATATACAGACCTCTTGACATCTAAATTACAACACAACACTAAAATTGTAAGCACTAATATTCCTATCAACACAATCACTTCTCCACTCCCCTTTCTCTTCCTCAAATAGATACCACCGTTTACTCCATCTTCTTCCTCCTCCTCCTCCTTCTCCTCAGACACCATTCCTTCACTTTTCTTCCTGCTCCTGTTCCCCTCTCCTCCTTCTCCTACTCCTCCTCCTCCTTTTCTTTCCTTCACCCCAACAGACATCACCCCCTTCCTCCAAGCCTCTCTTCTCACCCCATCCAACTACCTCCACTACCTCCTCCCGCCAACTCCCTCTCCCCTTTCTCCTCCTCATCCTCCTCCTCATCATAATCATCTCCTTTCTCCTCCTTCCAAAGCCAAACCTCCCACTTCTTCCTGCATTCTCCTTCTCCTCCTCCTCCTCCTCCTCCTCCTCCTCTTCCTTACCAAATCTACATCTCTCCACATCTCTTCCGCGTGCATCCTTCCTCCTCCTGCTTACCTATCACCTCTTCCTCTCTCTTCTTCCTGGCTCCTCCTCGCCAAGGTATCTCAAGTAACCGAGTAATTGTGGTCATTCATCTGCAGACTTAACGCGGATGGGTGGTGATATGCAAATGAGGGGCAAGAGGTCACGGGGAGGGAAGGAAGGAAGGGAGGGGAAGGAAGGGAAGGAAGGGAGGAAAGAGAGAAATATTTTGAAGTGGTTAGACTACTTGGTTTTATTTATTTATTTATTTTTTTCCCTTCCTGTGTGGTTTTATTAGGAGTGGAAGGCAAGTGTGGCCATTGTGTGTATAATTGGTGATAAAATCTCTCTCTCTCTCTCTCTCTCTCTCTCTCTCTCTCTCTCTCTCTCTCTCTCTCTCTCTCTCTCTCTCTCTCTCTCTCTCTCAGCCTACCACTGCCTGAACTACATACTTGCTTCTACCTTCTTTCTCCCCATGTCCTCCCCCCTCTCTCTCTCTCTCTCTCTTCCTAACCTCCCGCAATTTCTCCTCCTTTTTCCCTCTCTCGGTTCTCCTTTCGTACTCTTTTTCCTCCCGTGCCTTCCTTTCTCCTCCTCCTCCTCCTCCTCCTCCTCCTCTTCCCTTTCTCCCATTCAGTAAGATACGAGTATATTTCCCCTTTATCTCCCTTATCTATCCGTGTCTTCCTCTTGATTGAGAGAGAAGGGGAGAGAGAGAGAGAGAGAGAGAGAGAGAGAGAGAGAGAGAGAGAGAGAGAGAGAGAGAGAGAGAGAGAGAGAGAGAGAGAGAGAGAGAGAGAGAGAATGTTGCTTTACCATATCAGGATCAGTATTCTATTTAACTATCCTGTTTGTGTTTCTCTCTCTCTCTCTCTCTCTCTCTCTCTCTCTCTCTCTCTCTCTCTCTCTCTCTCTCTCTCTCTCTCTCTCTCTCTCTCTCTCTTAGGCCCAAAAGCGAGCCTATGCCCCCTTTGGCCTGCTCCCTTTATAGGCCGACCACTGATACTCGACACCCTCTAAAAAACAGGGAGAGAGGCAGCAGCTGACAGAGGGAAGAGGAAGAGAGGGAGAGGGAAAGAGGGAGCGAGAGAGAGAGAGAGAGAGAGAGAGAGAGAGAGAGAGAGAGAGAGAGAGAGAGAGAGAGAGAGAGAGAGAGAGAGAGAGAGAGTGTGTGAAGGGTCGCGTGCAAGTATTTTTAGCTCTCTTTTCCTCTCCCACGTGTTTCTCCTGCTTCCCTCTCTCTCTCTCTCTCTCTCTCTCTCTCTCTCTCTCTCTCTCTCTCTCTCTCTCTCTCTCTCTCTCTTCCTATTCCTCTTCCTCCTCTCACTTTTTTGTTCTTCCTCCTCCTCCTCCTCCTCCTTTCTCCCTTTTCACTTCCTGCTTGTTCGCTTGCATGCTCTCAATCTTTCTACTTTTCTATCTCGCAAACACTTCCTAGAATCAATTTGCTTAGCCTTTTATCCACGTGCGATGTACATTTTGCTCTCTCTCTCTCTCTCTCTCTCTCTCTCTCTCTCTCTCTCTCTCTCTCTCTCTCTCTCTCTCTCTCTCTCTCTCTCTCTACAAGGTGCTGATAATTTAGTAGATTTAGAATGTTAATTTGTTGCGTGTTTACTTTGATAAAGTGTAAAGGAGGAGGAGGAGGAGGAGGAGGAGGAGGAGGAGGAGGAGGAAGAGCAGGAGGAGGAGGAGGTCATGTCATGCGGGAAGACGACGATAAAGTCAGAGTAAAGGGTAATTATGATAAAAGTAATGAAAGAGAGAGAGAGAGAGAGAGAGAGAGAGAGAGAGAGAGAGAGAGAGAGAGAGAGAGAGAGAGAGAGAGAGAGAGAGAGAAAACTGAGAAGGGAACACAGGGGAGAGAACGAAGTGAGACAAAAAAAAAAAAAACAGAGGGGGGAGGAAACAGATGAGAAATAAAGAAGAGGAAGTAAAAATGTGACTTCAAAATGGCGTTTGGTTTGAAAAGAATCAACTTTAAAAAATACGAAAATAAAAATAGAAGCAAGAAAATGAGTCAGTGAAAGAAATTTGGTCAGAAAATGAAAGATGAAAAGACGAAAGAATAACAAAAAGGTGATAAGGATGGATAGATTGATAGATAGAAGGAAGGAGAGAGAGAGAGAGAGAGAGAGAGAGAGAGAGAGAGAGAGAGAGAGAGAGAGAGAGAGAGAGAGAGAGAGAGAGGAAGACTGCAGTAAATAAAGGGGAAGGAAGACGAAAAAGGATAAAGGAAGGAAAGGAAAAATGGAAAGAAAATATAAAGAAAGAGAGAAATACAAAGGGAGGAATGAGAGGAAGGACGAGGATAGAAAGAAGAGAAGTAAGGAAAAAGAGACAAAGAAGAGGGGAAAGCAAGGGAGGAAGGGAAGAAAGGAAGGAGGGAAGGGAGGGATGGAGAGATAGAGGGAAGCAAGGAAGGGAGAAAAGGAGGGACGCAGATTACAAGAAGTTTATTAATATCTTCCCCTCTTCCTTCTTTCCTCCTCCTCCTCCTCCTCCTCCTCCTCCTCCTCCTCCTCCTCCTCCTCCTGTTGCTTCTTTTCCTCCTCCCTTCCTCCACAGGACAAGCGAACCAACCAAGTATGCGTGTATTTTAGGACTCTCTCTCTCTCTCTCTCTCTCTCTCTCTCTCTCTCTCTCTCTCTCTCTCTCTCTCTCTCTCTCTCTCTCTCTCTCTCAGTTCATAGAATACTACACTCATTGTCTCAAGCCCATTCCAAGACAGCATTAAATCTTTACTCTCTCTCTCTCTCTCTCTCTCTCTCTCTCTCTCTCTCTCTCTCTCTCTCTCTCTCTCTCTCTCTCTCTCTCTCTCTGCTGATAAACATACTTAAATAATATAAAAGATTATAAAGAAAATTGAATACAAGAAACTCAGAATATAACTGACAAACACATACACAAACACACACACACACAAAATAAATAAATAAATAAATAAACAGATAAATAAAAATAAAACCTTGATAAATTCGCAACCTACTTAATGAAAAATTTCGTAAAATCGTAACAGTAATGACTCCACGAGGCTGTTACATCTATAATTGTCAGCCTCGTATTGTCAATGATCGTCATGCTAGCAATTCCATCAGCAGCATTTCTTCATGACTTGCAACGACGTGGATGGCCAGAATATTGGTATTATTACTTGCTATACAGTCCCTCCCTCATTGCTTATTGGTCGGTCACTCTGTCTATCTGTCTGCCTGTCTGTATGCCTGCTTATCTATCTACCTTTTTCTTTTCTTCTGTATCTTTCGTGTCTATATTTGTGTATCTTTTGTTTGTTTGTGTGTTTGTCTGCTTTTTTCTGCCTGCTTGTCTCTCCGGTCTGTCTGTTTGTGTATCTGTTTGTCTGTTTCTTTTTGTATATCTATTCGTTTTTTTTTGTTTGCCTATCTGTTTACGTGTCTGTCTGTCTGTCTCTCTATCTGTCTGTCTGTCTTTCTATTGGTTTTACTGCTAATCTTTGTCTGTTTCGTTCTCTATCTAATTGTGTATTTGTTTATTTCTGACTGTCTTTTTATCTGTCTGTCTGCCTACTTGAATGTTTGTACGTCTGTTTGTCTGTATTTCTATGGCTCATGAAAATAAAGGCGATAAACACTAAAGCTTACCACAAATTCTCTCTCTCTCTCTCTCTCTCTCTCTCTCTCTCTCTCTCTCTCTCTCTCTCTCTCTCTCTCTCTCTCTCTGTACCCTTGAATCAACTGAAAGCAGGAAAAAGTGAGGAAGTAGGAAGAGGGGCGAGGAAATGGATGGACGGAGGGAGGGAAGAAGGAAGAGTGTCTGCGAGGGAGGGAGGGAGGGAGGGAGGGAGGGAGAGGAGGGAAAAGAGGAAGGGAGAGAAGGGCGCGGAAATACCTTTAACACCTCACGTTAGACACACACACACACACACACACACACACACACACACACACACACACACACAGAGTGAGAGAGAGAGAGAGAGAGAGAGAGAGAGAGAGAGAGAGAGAGAGAGAGAGAGAGAGAGAGAGAGAGAGAGAGAGAGAGAGAGAGAGAGAGAGAGAGAGAGAGAGAGAGAGAGAGAGAGAGAGAGAGATTCCCCACAAGCCACACAACACAACCTTCACATATTCATAACTAGACACAAAATTGTCGTGAGAAAAAAATATGAAAAAAAAATTCCTGTAAATTGAAGGAAAACAAACGTTGAATCCTAAGATGGAACCACAAGGAATTAGAAAAAAAAGGACAACAAATACAAATAAACACAAACACACCAAGAATTCACAAGCCATAAACCGCAGAAAGAGAGGAAAAAAATATAATTCCTTTCAGAGATTAAGGAAAAAGAGAGAAAGAGATAAGAGAGGAAAAAAATATTAAGAGCTAAGCGAGTTATACAAATGAGCGCAGATTCCTTTCCAATTGTGGGTAAAGAGGATTTGTAGGATTAAGCCGAAGGATCTCAAGCATGGGATAATGAGGAGGATTACTGAAGGATTACTTAAGGTTCATAACGTGGAGGATTAGTTGAAGTGTGTGAGGATTATAAGGATTAAAATAGAGAAAATAAAGAGAGAGAGAGAGAGAGAGAGAGAGAGAGAGAGAGAGAGAGAGAGAGAGAGAGAGAGAGAGAGAGAGAGAGAGAGAGAGAGAGAGAGAGAGAGAATGTGCTGTTACCAAATATAATAACAAAAGACGGAAAATTTGGGCAAGGATTAAGAACGAACATTAAAAGGAGTGAAAATGTGTGTGTGTGTGTGTGTGTGTGTGTGTGTATTGATAGCAAAGGTTAAAAAAAATTAACATTAAAAAATATATATATACAATGAATAAATGAATAATAGAAAGACTATGTTAAGTGTATGATGATAAAAAATACTAATTAAAACACTGTTGAGATGTGTGTGTGTGTGTGTGTGTGTGTGTGTGTGTGTGTGTGTGTGTGTGTGTGTGTGTGTGTGTGTGTGTGTGTGTGTGTGTGTGTGTCTAAAGATAAAGATAATCACTAAATAGAAGCATTACTAATAAAAACAGACAGACAAACAGGTAGACGAACAAAAAAATAATCAAATACACATTTAAACAAAGCCTCTAATTAATACAGAGAGAGAGAGAGAGAGAGAGAGAGAGAGAGAGAGAGAGAGAGAGAGAGAGAGAGAGAGAGAGAGAGAGAGAGAGAGAGAGAGAGAGAGAGAGAGAGAGAGAGAGAGAGAGAGAGAGAATCACCTTACACACACACACACACACACACACACACACTCGGACAGACAAACAAACAGACGGACAGGTAAACAAAGCATATAAACACCTGGACAAATGGACAGGTAGAGAAGAGAGAGAGGAAGAGAGGGATGAAGATAAAGAGGCAGGGAGAGAGGGAGGGAGGGATGAAATGCGATAAGGAAGAGGAGAAGGAGGGAAAAGGAATGAGAGGCGAGTTGTAAAGAGGGAAGATAGGATAAAGGGAGGGAGGGAGGGAGGGAGGGAGGGAGGGAGGGAGGGAGGGAGAGATAGAGACAAGAAGGGATGGGTGAGGGGAAGGATCAAGGAGGAGAAGAGAATGTAATCGAGGGATAGATTAAAAGGTAACAAGGAAGGTGTATTAAGAGGAAAGGAAGTGAAGGAATGAAGGAAGGTAAGTGAAAAGGAATAACAATAGAGAAAAGAGAACTACCGATATAAAAAGAGAAAAAAACAGAAAAGACAATTAAAGCCAGACAAAAAAAAGAGAAAAAAACAAATAATAATAAACAAAAAAAAAAATAGGACAGAAAAGAAAAGAACAAAGGAGGAAAAAAGCACATTTTAAACGAACACAAAAGAAGAACAGACACCAACTCGTGTTCCATAACGAAGGTATCCAATGAACCACATACCACCACTAATAAACTACGTGTGGGAGAACAGGATATAACATATGAAGGCTCCTCCCCGCCCACCGCTCCCTCTGGCAACGAGGCGGCAGGAAACAGTTACAGAAGATTACTGCTTAGATGTGTGTGTGTGTGAGAGAGAGAGAGAGAGAGAGAGAGAGAGAGAGAGAGAGAGAGAGAGAGAGAGAGAGAGAGAGAGAGAGAGAGAGAGAGAGAGAGAGAGAGAGAGAGAGAGAGAGAGAGAGAGAGAGAGAGAAAATTATATAAAAAATCTGAGGAAGAAAAGACGAAAGAGAATGTAGAAATTGGAAAGGTAAACGAAAAAAGAGGTAGAAAAAAATAACAAAAGTGAAGAGGCGAAAGGAAGAAGAACAGATAACGAGAAGAATAGGTCATAGGGTAGAACAGAAAAGTGCAAAGAAATGTAAAATGAGAAGAGAAGAACAGAAAAGAAGAAAAAAGTAAATGAGGAAATCTAAGAACTAAATGATCAGGATAACGAAAGAAGGGAACAGACAAAGAGGAGGAATATATTAAAGGATAAAAGGGAGACAAACTGAGAAAGACAAGAAACAGAACAGATAAATGGGGGCACAGAGGAAGAGAAGGAAAAAAAAACAAATATAATCAGGAGGGAAAAAAAAAAAAAAAAAAAAAACAAAGAAAAAGAAAGGAAGGATATGTCAGAGAGAAGAATGAAGAAGAGGGAAGGAGAAGAAGAAAGAAAGAAAGAAACAACTAAAAACAAGGAACAGGAAAGTAACATTGAAGAAGAGCAATAAAACACAGAAAAAGAAAGATAACAACAAGGCGATCAGACAGAAAGCAGGCAGAAGAAACACAAAAGAAAATAAAACAGAAAAAAAGAAAAAGAACAAAATGAATCAGACCAAGACACAACCGGACGGGACGAAATGAACGGATGTAGAACAGGAAAGAAAGGAAGGAAGGATAGATCAGAAGAAATAAGAAGAGGAGAGAGAGAGAGAGAGAGAGAGAGAGAGAGAGAGAGAGAGAGAGAGAGAGAGAGAGAGAGAGAGAGAGAGAGAGAGAGAGAGAGAGAGAGAGAGAGAGAGAGAGAGGAGGGACGAGGAGGAGGATGGAGATTCAGGGGGAAGGGAAGGATGTGTAGTGGGGGGAGGGAAGGTATAGGGAGGATAAAGGAAGACATTCAGGTAACACCATTCCGGAGCCGCTCAACCAGTTCGCCACAATCCCATCTTGAGGGTCGCCAACCTAGCACAACTTACCTCAACATGACTCCCCCTTCCTCTCCCCTACTCCCCTGCTCTTGTCTCCTCCTCCCCTACTCCCCTCACTTGTCCGATGAACTCAATTAGACCAGCGGTGCAAGATGACAAGGAGGAGAGAGAAGGAGGTGGACGAGGAGGAGGAGGAGGAGGAGGAGGAGGAGGAGGAGGAGGAGGAGGAGGAGGAGGAGGAGGAGGAGGAGGAGGAGATGTAAAAAAGGAGAATAGGACGAGTGAGTAGAAATATTTGTCATGATAAATGTAGCAGCGATTTTCGTCGATTGCTTTCTGTTCAATCTGATTGCATTATCTTGATTACACTCGTTGCTCTTGCTCCTTGCTCTCTCTCTCTCTCTCTCTCTCTCTCTCTCTCTCTCTCTCTCTCTCTCTCTCTCTCTCTCTCTCTCTCTCGCTGGTCCAGAAAAAAATGGTGCATTCAGTAATATTTTATCTGCCATTATCACCAACAGGATCATTATTACCACGACCTCTACTGCTAGTAACCTGAATGCCACCACCACCACCACCACTATCACCACAATCACCATTACTACCACTACTATTATAATCACTATCACCTCTACCATCACCATCCACCACTACCATAAATACTATCACCACCACAAACACCACCATGACCACAACCAGTCTTACTACTGTTACTATTACTACTACTACTACTACTACTACTACTACTACAACCAACATTAAGAACAGATACCAGAATAACACTTGGTCTAAAACAAGGGTATTTGTTGAACTAATGAATAACGTCCAAGGGAAAAGGATAAAAGAGAACAAGACTTCTCCTCGCCCAACTCTCCCTCCAGTTATGTTGAGGAGGAAAGATCTGTAGTAAAAGAGAACACCATGAATCTTTTAGAAAACGAAAAGCGGGGAAGTTTTACATTTAAGACAACCATTACTATCACCACCATTATTACTATCGCTACACTTCCATAAATAAATAAGTAAATAAATAAATAAATAGATAAATAAAGAACGGATGTAACAGTATTGCATAAGTTATACAATTATAGAAAACGAAGAGTACAAGTATATTTTCTCTCTGTACTGACTTCAGATTTTAATAATTCCTCTCTTCTTAAAATTCTGAGGTGCACAAAATTCTCTGGGATATTAATCAGGATAGGATTGGAAGTAACGACTTAAACCCTAGTAAAATTAGTTACTACTACTACTACTACTACTACTACCTACCACCACTACTACTACCACCACCACCACCACCACTACTACCACTACTACTACTACAATTACAACCAGCACCGATGCGTACAACCAGAGGGAATTAATTAAACTTTTCAAACAAACCCGGCCCGGACAATCAGCACCGCCACAAGCATTCAGACAAGCAAAGGAGCAAGAAAGCAGCAAGCAGGAGCCGCATCTCTCCACTCTCTTCCCCCAAAAAGGAAGCCAAACACCACAAACACCAGCTCCCCTCTCCACCGCACTCCACCCCTCCACTCCCCACCACTCCCCACCACCACACGTCAACACACATTCGCCTCCACGCCTTGTAAACATTAACATTCAGTCCACGATGAACCAATATTATTTTATGGCTCGGCCCGGCAACCTAACCGCCGCCGCCCAGGGAAGCAGTCGGCTGAGGAAGAAAGAGAGAGAGAGACAGAAAGAGATAGAAAGGAGGAGGAGTACGGAAGAACAGGTAGCGAGAGGGAATACACAATAAAGAAAGAGACAGAGTGAGAGAAATAGAGACAGAGATAAAATGGAGTAGTAAAAAAGAACAAGGGACAGAGGCAACATACGAGAGGCACAGAGAGAGAGGAATAATAAAGAACACAAGAACATACAAAACATAGAAGAACATGACTTACACACAGGAAAACAGAGGCAAAAAAAAAAAGTGGTACAGCGTCAGATTCACGGCAGGTGTTGCATAAGACGAGGGGATAAGATGCAGAAAATGGGACGATTATGAGGTGGGATGATGGTGGGAGGGGAGCAGGAGCAAGGGAAACGCTGCCACCTCCCCGCGTGTTGCAACAAACTGACGGAAAGTAACACATGCAAGAAAAATACGAAGATCAAGAAGAGAATAAAACAAATAAGGTAACTAAATGCAAAAACCCGGGATGAGAGAGAGAGAGAGAGAGAGAGAGAGAGAGAGAGAGAGAGAGAGAGAGAGAGAGAGAGAGAGAGAGAATTTACGGCCTCCAGCACACAAAGTAATGTAAATAAAAAGACGAAAACTGAACCAAATAAAGAAATAGAATGTGTCTCAATTGATGTAAATATACACAAAAAATTTACACCGGTGAGCGAGCAGGAGAGCAGGAAAGTGTGAGAGAGAGAGAGAGAGAGAGAGAGAGAGAGAGAGAGAGAGAGAGAGAGAGAGAGAGAGAGAGAGAGAGAGAGAGAGAGAGAGAGAGAGAGAGAGAGAGAGAGAGAGAGAAAAAATTATTAGAAAAAAACTTGTCCTTCCAGATCACAAACTTACGAAAACGAAAGAAAAAAAGAAACGAAGGAAAAACGTTACAAACAAAAGATAAAAAAAAAAAAAAATTAAATATGACGAATTCCCACAAAGCATCGATCATGAAAACGGTGCAAGGATAAAAAAAAAAAGTTTATGAAGCGAAAACATGAGCACACACACACACACACACACACACACACACACACACACACAACCCAAATAAAAATGACCACTAAGTACCTCATAAATTGGTGGCAGAGCAGGAGAAGCATTTAGTTGAAAGAAACCTAGACACGTATTAAATAAAACGGCTGCACGTGAGTCATCAAATTTAATTATCCGAGAGGAAGTGAACGTGTTAGGAATGTGGAGCCCACGACCAATTAAGGGCAGGTGAGAATCTAGGATGAGAATACTGAGTGAAGGCCTCAACAGGGAAACAAACACACATGAATTACAATGACTCGAGTAATAGGAAGAAAGAGACAGGTGAGCAATGCAAGGTGAGAACAGTGACTAAGGATTCGAAAAGGGAAAGAGTTGTAGATCAAATTATATAAATCAAATCAGTCCATGAGAGTGTTTATAGATAAATTACAATGGCTCAATCTCAGCCAGTTCAAGGTGAGAAAAGAATAAATATGGATGAAATTATACCAAACAAAGAAATATATGAGCGTGATAAAGATGGACAGCAGTAGGAAAAAAGACAGGTGAGCAAGTTCAAGGTGGAAACAGTGATGGACGATTCGAAGAAGGAAAGAAATATACCTAGGTGGAATTATATGAAATGAATAGATATATGTGAGTGGTCAGGTGAGTAAGTAAAATGAGACTAATGATTGGTGACTGGGAGAGGGAGACAGTTAAATTAAACTACATTCAGGTGATCTTGTATGATTAACAGCAGAAAACATCAAAACATACACATGACATACTTTACATAC
>NC_087154.1:38092026-38107026 GCF_035594125.1 Scylla paramamosain
CACTATCATTATTGCTTCTATTTTTTTTTTTTCAATATAATATCTTTACTGTTTCTATACCTACTCTTACTGCTGCTGTTCCTGCTGCTGCTACTACTACTACTACTACTACTACTACTACTACTACTACGATGCTCCCCTCATTTTATTTTAATACAGAAAATAAAATAAAACGAAAGAATAAAATAAAATGAAGGAAAACGAGAAAAAATACAAGTGAGAAAGAAAATGAGAAAGAGGAAACAAAGGGAGAGAAAAAAAGAAAAATAATAACCAATAAAGAAGTAAATAAACAAATAAACCATTGAATAAATAAAATACCATACCTCTCCTTCCCAACTCAACAACAACAAAAAAATCCATACGAACCAAAAAAAAAAAAAATGCAAAACCAAACACCACAATCATTATCCCTTTGACCCACCACCATCACCACCACCACTACCACCACCACCACCACCGCTGCCAAACACAGTCTATAGGTAATCATTAGCAGCACACGGAAGCTTATTACGCGATCGGTGGTCAGGCCATAAAGTTTACCTGAAAAGAGAGAGAGAGAGAGAGAGAGAGAGAGAGAGGGAGAGGGAAGGGATAAGGAGGTAAGGATATAAAGAATCAAATTACAGGCATTTACTTAACCTAAGCCAACTTCACTAAAATCACAGCGAGAAATTTACCTGGCGCTAACCTTTCATTAATTAAGACTTAACACACCTGAGGAAGGGAAGGCAGGTGAGTTTATTGGGTAAGGGCCACCTATATCTTTTTTACCTTTCCTTCCCTTAACCTTTTCCCTCCTCCTCCTCCTCCTCCTCCTCCTCCTCCTCCTCCTCCTCCTCCTCCTCCTCCTGCCTTCCCTACACCTCTACCTTTCATCCTCCCACCTTCCCTTACCTTTCCTTACCTGATTTCACCTCATCCTTTCTCTTCCTTGATTGCTTAATCCAAGCTAAACACGAGACGGTAATCAATTATCGCCCCGTGTATCTCTTCTATAGGAGGAGGAGGAGGAGGAGAAGGAGGAGGAGGAGGAGGAGGAGGAGGAGGAGGAAGGATCACAAATTCCTTCTTGTTTACTCAGTCTCTCCTGTTTGTTTCTTTCTATTTACTCCACCTTTCCCTCCTCCTCCTCCTCCTCCTAATCTCTCTCTCTCTCTCTCTCTCTCTCTCTCTCTCTCTCTCTCTCTCTCTCTCTCTCTCTCTCTCTCTCTCTCTCTCTCTCTCTCTCTCTCTCTCTCCTCCTCCTCCTAATCTCTCTCTCTCTCTCTCTCTCTCTCTCTCTCTCTCTCTCTCTCTCTCTCTCTCTCTCTCTCTCTCTCTCTCTCTCTCTATGTAGATACACTGAAATTTCCTCTTACATATATTTTTTTTGTCCATATCCTTTCCTTATCTTTCTCTCCCTTCCCCTCTCGTCTTTCCCTCTTTGTACTTCTCCCTCTCTCTCCCTCTCCCACTCTCTCTCTCTCCCTGAGCTGACAGAACGTTCCCTGATCAGCTGTGCAAATGCGGAAGTGGCGGGCAAACGCTGGCAGTGCACGGACGCAACCCTTCCTTTCCTCTCCCTCCCTCTCCTTCTCCCTCTCCCTCTCTCCCTCTTCTTACTAAGTACCATCTCGCGTCACTGCTACTATTTCTCTCTCTCTCTCTCTCTCTCTCTCTCTCTCTCTCTCTCTCTCTCTCTCTCTCTCTCTCTCTCTCTCTCTCTCTCTCTCGTTTTCCTTCCTTTTTTCGTGTTTTGTACCACCTCTTCCTCCTCTTCTTCCTTATCATCCCCATCTCCTCCTCCTCCTCTAGTTCCTTTCTTCCGTCCTTCCTTACTTCCTTCTTCCCCTCATCTGTGTATGTACAACCGTTTCCTCCTCCTCCTCCTCCTCCTCCTCCTCCTCCTACTACTACTAGTACTACTCCTCTTCCTCCTCTTCTTCATTACTACCCTCCCCTCACTACTTTATTGCTCCCTCCATCGCCTCCTCCTCCCTCCTCCTCTCCTCCTCCTCCTCCTCTCCCTCCTCCTCCTCCTCCTACTCCTCCTCTTGCCAACCCCCGTTCATCGTGTTTTTTTTTATGAATATTTTTTAAGCTCCCGTTCTCCCTCACCTCCTCTCCCTCCCTCTCTCCCTCTCCCTCTCTCCTGCTGTAACATTTCCTCTCCCATTTGGCTAAACTCGACTCCTGAACCTGATAACACCTGGTTTTTCTTCTCTTCTCTTGCTTTTTTTTGTGCCCGTCATTATTGCTAAGGTGTGTGTGTGTGTGTGTGTGTGTGTGTGTGTGTGTGTGTGTGTGTGTGTGTGTGTGTGTGTGTGTGTGTGTGTGTGTGTGTTTGGCAGGGCGGCTAGGTGTGGTGAGGGCCGCATGGCGTATACGTAAACACACACACACACACACAGTGGAAGCCGCCCTCCTCCTCCTCCTCCTCCTCCTCCTCCTCCTCTCTGCGATATGGAGAAGACACGTTCATAAAATTCAGAGCAACTTAAAAAGGGGGAAATTAAGTAGGAGATTAGAAGAAGTAAATAAGTAAGGGAGGAGGAGGAGGAGGAGGAGGAGGAGGAGGAGGAGGAGGAGGAGGAGGAGGAGGAGGAGGAGGAGGAGGAGGAGGAGGAGGAAGGTGCCAAAGGGGAGGAAAAGGGGAGGGAGGGTTGAGGTTCCTTGACCTTAACCGAAGGGGAAGCGCGTTGCGTCTCCTCCTCCTCTTCCTCCTCCTCCTGCTCCTCCTCCACCTTCCTGTCCCTCCCTACCTTTCTCATTCCCCCTATCATGATCCCCTCCCCCTTCCTTTCCTCCCCTTGTTTATTCCTTGCCATCGTGTCTTATTTCCATTTTCCCCTTCCTCCTCCTCCTCCTCCTCCTCCTCTTCCTCTTCTTTCTCTTCCTCCTCCTCCCGTAATCCAAAGATACAAACCGTCTCTCTCTCTCTCTCTCTCTCTCTCTCTCTCTCTCTCTCTCTCTCTCTCTCTCTCTCGGGGCCATGAGCTATGGATGAATGAACTCTGTGATCAGTGTTTCGAGACAATACCAGGACCGCTTCGGTAACACGAGCGAACCTTATTGGCGACCTTACGGGACTTGGCGGTGAAGCTTCGAATCCCTGTGTTCACTTTATCTATTTATTTGTTTATATATTTTGTGTTTTTCTTTTTTTTTTATTAATTTTGCTTCTTTGTCTTTCTTTCCTGAATTTTTTTTTATCTATTTACTTATTTTGTAAGATTTTTCTTATATTCACTTTATTTTTAATTAATTTTTGGTGTGTATTTATTATTATTTTTCTTTCTTTCCTTGTATCTTTCGGTATTTTCGCTATTCATTTATTTGTTTTGTGTCCAATTTTTTTCTACGTTCTGTTTTGAGTTTTTTTTCTCTTTCTTTGCTTTCATTGTATTTTTTCTGAGTTATTTTCTATTTCCTCTATTTTTTTCTTTAGTTTTCCGCTTCTTTTCTTCTCAATTTTCACTATTTATTTGTGTTTTCCTTATTTGGTTTTGTTTGATTCGGTTAACGATAAACTAACCATAAATTAAACTGTTTATTCGTTTGTTGTCTCATTTCTTTTCATGTTAATTTGTATGTCGGTTTTTTCCCCTTTTTTCTATGTCTTTCCTTTATTTTATTAATCGAGCCTTAATTTCAATTCTTTCTCCTTTGTTTGATTTCGTTTACGGCAAATTTGTTCATATATACATTTACTCTCGTCCTATTGCTTAATCTCCATTATGAATATCCTATTAATATCTACTTTTCCTCTTTCTTTTGGTTAATTTATCGCAAAACTGCCTTCATTTTTCACCAAAGCATATTAGGTTACTAGCTTTTTTTTTCCGTTCCTTCTTTGTTCTTTATTGAATGTACTCATTAATTCGCTGTTCCCTCTCTCACATTTTCCATTGAGCAACTTCATACAACATTTCAGGGCAGAGGGACGTTTACTGCACAATAACTCACCTCAACTTTTCCTTAAACCCTAAATCTTTACTTACTTCCCTTATTTTCTTACACCTTTGCTCACCACAGTATGAAATTTCCTTGCAAACTTTTATCTTATTTTTTTTTTACTTAGCATAACTTCATCTTCTCTCTTTCCCTCTTCTTCTTCTTCTTTTCTCTCTCTTCTGTAATTTGCATTAATTTTCTTAAATATTTCCGTTCTTTTATGGCTGTATTTCAGGTCTTTCTACTTTGTATATTTCTTTTTTTCCTTTTGGGGACTTTTTTTCCCTTTCCTTATCTGTATTCCGTCCAACCAAACGCTTTCTTTCCTTGTAAGTAACTCGATTTTCTATTTTCTCCGTTAACCTTATTTTTCTACTTTTAAAAATTCATATACACTTATTTTATCACAACCCTTCATCCTTATGCACTATCTTCTACTTCTAATACTTATATAACCACTGTCATTACTTAACCCATGCACTCCTATTATACTTTTAATACTTTACATAAATACAGCCTTTCATTACTATACATTTATATTCTACTTTTAATACTTTACATAATCACAGCCTTTCATCTCTATGGACTTGTTTATTATCTGTTTTTTTCTTTTTTGTATTTACCTTCTACTTTTATATTTCCATATTTTCCTCGTAATGTTTATGTAATCTTTATGAAATTCGTTTCTCTTTTTTATTTTTTTATTTTCTTGTTCCATTCTTCTTCCTTAACGGGTTCAAGATGGCGGAAACGGGTATGGTTCCTTTTCTTCTTTCTTTTATTTTCAATATTTTTCATACTTTCTATTTATATTCATTCAAATATTTTTTTTTTATGATATTTGTAGAAACTGAAAAAGGAACGAACATTAAATACTGACAACCACCACCACCACCACCAAACAAACACACAAGAACACAAACGAAGAATAAATCACAGCACACCACCCCCTCCCTCCCCCCAACACACCCAAACAGACCATAGGCAAAACAACACTAGTATTTGAAATAACACTAAAATCTAACGTTGAATTTACGCAGACACAGGATAGTAAAGACGAAGACTCCTCACAGCCAACCACAGCACCATCAGTACAGCACGCAGAAGGCGGCGCCGCGGCGGTGAGATAATGATATGGAGGGAGATTCGAACTGGGGGTAGCGAAGGGTAGAAAGAAGGTTTTTACTCACACACCGACAGCTTTTTTTTATTTTTTTATCCTCCAAAACCGGTTTGCTCCTGACCCATAGTACTTGCGGCGAGAGAGAGAGAGAGAGAGAGAGAGAGAGAGAGAGAGAGAGAGAGATTGCTCCTGACCCATAGTACTTGCGGCGAGAGAGAGAGAGAGAGAGAGAGAGAGAGAGAGAGAGAGAGAGAGAGAGAGAGAGAGAGAGAGATTCGGCCAGGCTCCTCTCATCTCGATTCAGACTATGAGGTAACTAAAGGGAATGTTTGTATGTTTGTATGTATGTATGTATATATGTATGCATGTATGTAGATTTTTGTTACGCTAGAAAACGTTGAATCTCTCTCTCTCTCTCTCTCTCTCTCTCTCTCTCTCTCTCTCTCTCTCTCTCTCTCTCTCTCTCTCTCTCTCTCTACCTCACACGTGTCTCATTTCCTATCTTTATCTCCCTATCTTCCCTTCTCCTCTCCTCTGCTCTCCTCTCTTTCTTTCCTTCCTCGTCTTACATAATACCTTCACTATGTACCTCCTCCTCTTTCTGTAATTCCTATATCTACTCTTTTTCCCTTCGTACCTTTTCTTGACTCTCCCTCTCCCTCTCTCTCCCTCTCTCTCTCTCCCTTGGCGCGCCTCGGTCAAGCATAACATGGAACATTAGGTAACCCGTCTGAGCTTGAGATCAACAAGGGTACCGAAGCAGTTACTCAGACACATAAGCTATACCCCCTCCTCCTCTTCCTCCTCCTCTTCCTCCTCCTTTCTTCACCTTTTCACCAGCATGACGAGAGCCTCCTACCATCCACATCTCCGTTTTCTTTTTTCTTCTTGTTTTTCTTCATGTTCTTTTTCTTGGGCTTCCTTTTATTTTATTTTTTTCGTAGTTCTGTTCTTTGGTCTTCCGTATAATTTGTTTTGGATTCTTTATTGTGTTTTCTTTAGCTATTTTTTTTTATTTGGATGTCTGGTGTTCTGGTATTGTTTGCCTGTCTTTTCGTCTGTATTAAGTATGAATGAATGTATGTATGTATATATATGCATGTATGTATGTATGTATGTCTTATCCTATTTATTTCTTTTTATATCATCCTCTTCTATTCTATTCTAATCCTCTTCCTTCTTACTATCCTATTCTCTCCACCACCACCACCATTACCACCACTACCACCAACAGCAACAACAACCAAACTAACCACATCCTTCTCCTTCACTTGTATCCACCACCACCACCACCACCACCACCTCCTGCCTGTATCCTGGTCGCCTCCCCCGTGTGTTCCTCCCGGTGCCTGGCTGGTGGTGGCGGCGGTGCGGGAGTTACTGCATGACTTCATCTGAACTCTTAATAGGACATGCATGACTAGACGACCGCTGCTAGGCTGACCTGACTCCACCTCACCACGCGACTAGACCACGAGAGGGACATGCCGTTGCACTCTTCACTCACTCACTCACTCACTCACTCACTCACTAGGACGATGAAACAGATACTATGTGTTTTTTTGTACTCATTCACTCACTGGCTTGTTTACTCATTCTTTCTGACTTGCAAATATAATGAGAGAGAGGCGCAGAATACTCTTACTCACTCACTCAGTCAGTCACTCACTCACTCACTCACTCACTCACTCACTCACAAGGGATATGATAGGGATTCCTTACTCATCTCCCTCATTCACTCACTAAAACTATGAGAAGGAAGCAATATTTTTCACTCACTCACTCACTCACTCACTCACCCACCCACTCAGACAATGGAAGGGTCATTGTACAATCCTAATTCTCTAAATCACTCCTTTACTCACACACACACACACACACACACACACCTCTTTTACTCACTTTTCCCACACTTAATCAATCACTCACTTAAAATCAAGATAATAAAAAAAAAATAACATTCACAAACATTTTCCTCTTTCAATTAACTAAAAAAAAAGTATACATACACCAATCATCAAGGTCATTTATTAGTAGTTTCTTCATGATTTAAAAGTGAATATTAAAAAAAATCTATTAGTGAAGAGCTTCAACTTACGTGATATGAATGTGGTGAATGTGATGACTCGTGCGTGTGATGTGATGTCATCTATAATATTAAGTTCCTATAGGAGGGGAATGTGTAGGGTGGGTGCGTGGATGACGTCAGCACGGGTAGGAGTGAAGTATGTAGGGTAGGTGTGGATGGTTGACGTGGTGGTGGGTGGAAGTGATATCAGCATGGGTTGGATGTGGAGAAGTCGAAGGGTGTTATGTGTGCGCGGGTGGATGCGGGTTGGTGAGGTGAGCGTGCGTTGGATGTGGCTGAGTGGGTGTGGATGTGGGTGGATGGAAATGTGGATGAGTTAAGCATTGTTAGCAGCTTTTCCCTGGCAAGTTTGGTAAGGATGAATGGTTGTGGGTGGATAAACGTGTGTGTGTGTGTGTGTGTGTGTGTGTGTGTGTGTGTGTGTGTGTGTGTGTGTGTGTGTGTGTGTGTGTGTGTGTGTGTGTGTGTGTGTGTGTGTGTGTGTGTGTGTGTGTGTGTGTGTGTGTGTGTGTGTGTGTGTGTGTGAGCTGATTATGTAAAGTTTTCAGTAAGCATGAAAGGAAGGAATGTTAAGCACTAACCCTTTTAACCCAAAGCAAACACACACACACACACACACACACACACACACACACACACACACACACACACACACACACACACACACACACACACACACACAAACCTTTTAAATCCTGGATCATGATCTTCATTATACAAGAAAGTTGTTGCATAAACTCATTATGGAGAAAGGGGACACACACACACACACACACACACACAACCTTACATTCCCATCACCTTGAGTACAAAAGATGAAGAAAACAAAGGTAAGATGAAAGAAAAAAAGAAGGGAAGAGGAGATAATCAACCATATAAGACTAGCCAAAGTAAACACGATGCACCTTATAATTGAGGCAAGAATGGATTAATTGGGCACGAGAGAACCTTAATTCCTGGTACGAATGAATTAAGTACACACGAAGAGGTACCTGTGAAGGGGAAGGGAAGGAAGATGTAGCAAAAGCAAGGGGAGGGAGGGAGAAAGAGGGAAAGGATGGCAGTGAGGTGAAGGTGAAAAGGGGAAGGAGGAGGAGGAGGAGGAGGAGGAGTATAAAGGAAAGTACTAAGGATGGAGAGAAAAGGAGTTAAGGAGGTAATGAGAGTAAGCATTGGGACTGGTAGAGGAAAGAAAAGCAGGAAGGAAAGGAAGGAAGGAATGAGAAAAGATTAAATAAATGCAGGAAGAGATAAAAAAAATAAAAGATGAAGGCGAAGAAATTAGGAAAAGAAAAATAGTAAAGTTACCGAATGAGGAAGGCAAGTGAAGAAAGAAAAGAGACAATAGAGTAAAAAAAAATAAAAGTGAAGATAGAAAGAATGAAGGAATCAAGTATGGAGAGGGAATAAAAAGTAAAGGAAGGAAGAGGATAAAAAATAAAAGATAAAAAGAAAGATAAATGTGAAAACGGAAAAAAAGAGGAAGACAGAACAAAATTATTAAATACAGAAGAAAAAAAAAGACAAGAAATGAAGAGATAAGTAGAGAAGAAGACGTGATAAAGGGACAGCAAGTAGAAAGTGGAAATATAAAGGCAGAACAAGAGGGAAGAGTAAAGAAAGGAAGTAGGGAGACAAGAGATAAGGAGAGGAGGAGAGAAGGTGGCAAGGGACAGAGGCCAGATGCAATTTAGATAACACCTGCTTCGGGTAAACTGACCGTCAGAGGCACGTGAATATTATGATACACACGTAGAAGCTCGCCCTCTCTCTCTCTCTCTCTCTCTCTCTCACACACACACACACACATATACATAGCCACATGCATTAACAAACACGCACACACAATTAAAATACCATGATGAAGCTTAACAACAAAGCCAGAAGCGGTAAAACGAACAGCAATACCGACATTACACGAATGGAAATACCAACAAAACAACAAGAACGAAATGCACGAAGTAAAACAACAACAACAACCAAACCAAACAAAAAAAAAAAAAACATTACACACACACACACACACACACACACACGCAAAAAAGAATGAAAAACACAAGGCGCATTTGATGTTAACTCGAGGACCTCTGCACCTGCTTATGCTAATTAGTAGTGAGTGACCAGGTGAGGGAGGGAGGGAGAGAGAGACAGGCGGAGAGGAGAGACATGAAGGAGGAATATGTGAGCTGGGGTAGAGAAGGCGGGGAGGAGAAGACGGGTAGCGGATGAACAATAGCAGACTGAGAGACAGTGCGAGACAGTGGAAGGCAGGGGAGGCATGTTGAGCCGGGGGGAGGCAGGGAGAGGCAGGAGGAGATAAGAGGAGGCAGCAAGGGGTAGTAGTGGGAGGCAGGGGGAGTGCCTAGGTGGCGTGGTGAGCAGCAGGGCGGAGTGACAGGGTACAGAAGACTGGGGACAGGGAGCCACGCTGAGTACAAAGGGAGAAAAAGTACTAGGTTAAAAAAAAAAAAACTTGTAGTACTTGTGGAAGGAATGAAAAAAAAAAAGGGGTCTAAAATCAAGATATGAAAAGCGTGTCGGGGAGAAAGTGGTGGCAGACGGTTCAGAAAAAAAAGAGATGAGAAATAAATTGAGTGAGAAAATAAGTAATAATTTAAAGCATAAGGGGAATAATCAAAATTCACTTAGAAAATTCAATTAGGAAAGAAAAAAAAGAACAAGCATAAACGGACGTGAGACAAAGAATAAAATAAGAGTGAGTGTACAAATAGGCAATAACAGCTGGCGGGGGAGAGATGATGGTGATGATTACGTGCAAATATAGCCATTAATAAGCGAAGCGCGGGTTAAGTAGACCAATGGAAAATTACTGAGTTATGGTGGCGCGACAAACAGATCACATGCTTGTAAGTAAAGTTGTGGCCAGACGTCGGGTGACCTTCTGCACTTACTTCCATTGTGCTTTGTATCCTTCCTCAGTCTTATGTCACTCGATCTACTGCCAATCTTCTTACAAATTCTCTTCCTTCTCCTTTCCTGAATGTTTCCTTCATATACATATTTTTTTTTATGTATGAGTGCGTCCGACCTAAAGCAAGAAAAAAAGTTATAATAAAAGGTGCAATTGAAGAGCCAGTCCCTAAAAAATAAGTGAGGTATGTTACTCAAATTCTTTAGTCATCACACCAGCTACCGTTACGAGACAAAAGAACGCTACCTCTCCCACCGAAAAAAAAAAAAACGAGAAAAGTCGGTTAAGATAAGCAGACAGAGGTGGTGGTGAAGGCGATGCAAATGAGAGAAGAAAAAGACAAAATTTAACCTACCATTTCCATTTCTGTATCCAAGAAAACGAGAAACGACCACAGCCGTACACAGACAAAAATAAATAGGAAAAAAAAAATAGCGCTACCTCCCCTGCCAACAAAAGGACACGAATCAAGTTAAGATGGCAGGGGAGGTGAAGGGGATGCAGAACAGACCACCACAGGAGAGTACTCACCTTGCATGCATAGTGGCAGAGTGGTGGTTGGCATGGGCAGGACGCGAGCAGGGCGGGCAGGCAGGGTCAAGCAGGCCATCAGCAGGCAAGGCAGCAGGCGGCCCTTGGGAGCAGCAGGAACGCGGAGAGAGTCAGTCTGGCAGAAAGGAAAGGAGGGGAGGTGAGATGTGCAGGGGATTAATAGGTGAGGAAGGACGAGAGAGAGAGAGAGAGAGAGAGAGAGAGAGAGAGAGAGAGAGAGAGAGAGAGAGAGAGAGAGAGAGAGAGAGAGAGAGAGAGAGAGAGAGAGAGAGAGAGAGAGAGAGAGAGAGAGAGAGAGAGAATTACATTTCGTTTATTTTTATCGTTCTCAACTTGCAATACAATTTGTAACTCAAAGAATAAATGAATAAAGAGCAAACTTACAGCCAAGATCAGAGAGAGAGAGAGAGAGAGAGAGAGAGAGAGAGAGAGAGAGAGAGAGAGAGAGAGAGAGAGAGAGAGAGAGAGAGAGAGAGAAAGGCGACGGCACCCCCACCAGCATACGCGAGGATCAGTTACGCAACCAGACACGCGGCCAGCAAATAAAAACGCGAACCGAGCTAAGAAAACAAGGGAACCAGAGTGAGAAAGAAGGGGAGGAAAAGAACCAATACGTATACTATTTGCACGTCACTCAGGGGAAAGGAGAGAGGGAACGGCGGGAACGCAAGCAAGCAAAGGCAAGGGAGCGGAGAAGCAGGCACACTCAGAAACAGGGACAGGATGAGCAGACAACGTGAGCTGAATAAAAGAGTAAGGAAGAAAGCAGGAACGCAGGCAGGTAGGAAGGCAGGTAAGCAGGTAAGCAAGGACGTGGATAAGCAAGCAGTTAATGAAGCAGACTCAGAAAAAATACAGGACGAGAAGAGTGACCTAAAAAAAAGAAAAGGGAAAGGAAGGAAGCAGAAAAGCAGGTAAGTAGGGAAGCAGGTAAGCAGATAAGCGGAGAAGTAGGAAGGCAAAGTAAGCATACAAGCAAAAGGGAATGGACAAGACGAGCAGGCAAAGTTAGCTTGAAAAAAAAAAAAAAAAAAAAAAGAGGGGGACAGGCACAAAGGAACACAAAGGAATACAATGAAAGGACAAATCGCTCTGTTGGTCCCTTACGAGGCCAGTTGTGAAGCAATGCACTATCTTATCTGGACATAATGCAGTGAGGTTAACAAGGATAAAGGAGAGTGATATAGGAAGAGTGGCAATGGAAGAGGAGGGATAAATTTGCCGAGAAAAATAGGAAAGAAAATATGTTTAGCAGAGATATTTTTTTTAAAGACAAGGATCGAGAGAAAATTGGGATAACAAATAAGGAGGAAATAAAAGAAGAAAAATTGTTAGAAATAAGAGTAGACAAAAAAAAACGAAAAAACAAAGAAAAGAAAATATGTTAAGTAAAAAAAAAGAAAATATGTTAAGCAAAGATATATTTAAAGAAGACAGTGATCTAGGGAAATTAGAATAACAACTAAGAGGAGATAAAAACAAAAATTAGAAATGAATAGACAAAAAAAAAAAATCTATAAATAACATTACATTTAGGAAGCAAAACAACACAACAACCAACGCCACCGCAATCACCACCACCAACACATCCATCAACGAAAACAAACCAAGAAGAAGAAGAGGAGGAGTCCCCGCGCAACAAACCACACATTACACACTCGCTCAAGAATGCAAGGAGGGAAGTGAGTGACTGAAGAAGCAGGGAAGGTGTGTAAAAGGTCAAGATTCCTGACAATCAAGCAGGCAGATGGACAAGCAGGAGGGAGACACGAAAAAGCAAGGCAAGGCAAGGAAAGGCAAGGCAAAGCAGACGGGAAAGGCAAGGCGAAGGAGACTGTCAGCTATACGAGAGAAAAAAAAGACATAGTTAAATAGACGGTCAGAAAAGGCAGACGGACAAGCATACACAGACAGACAGGAGAAGAAAAGGATGAGAAATGGAGGTCCAACTGCAGATAAAGGGGAAGAAGACGGAAGGGAAGGGGAAGAGACAACTCATAAGAATGGGTAGAGGAGGTGAATACAGGAAAGGGGAGAAAAGACGTATGAAGAGCGACAAAAGAGAAAGGAAGAAAAGAAACAGTATGAAGAAAGGGGGAAGGAAGAGAAGGAGAGAGATGGATGTCAAGAAGAGAGATAATATGGTAAAAGAAATAACAGCATGGTAATTCAGACCCTAAGAGGAAGGGAGAAGAGGAACAGGAAGAGAAAGAGGAAAGGATGAGGAAGATGAGTGAAGAGTGCCAGAAGGATAAAAGATAAGAGGAAGAGCAGAATAAGTCAGGACCCCAGCGATGGAAGAGGAAAGTAAGAAAATGTGGAAGAAGAGAAAGAGGACGAGGAAGATAAAGATAAATAAAGTAGGAAAAATCAGAGAAACAGAGAGAAAGAGGATCAGAATAAAAGAAGGAAGAGCTCACACTACTATCGAAGGAAAGAGGAGGAGAGAGAGAAAAGCAGACAGCGAATAGAAAGAAGATGATGGAGGTAAAAAAAAAGAGGAAAGAGAAAGAGAAAGAAGGGTGTAGAGAAAAGGCAAGGGACAGATAAAAGCTAGAAACACCAGGCCAGAAGGAAGAAAGAAAAGAAGGAAAATAAAAGGAAAACGACCAGAAAGAGGATGAAGAAGAGAATGGGGGATAGAGAGAAGACAAGGAACTGGCAAAGGAGAGGAGCATCGGACAGTAAGGCAGCCAAGGAAGGGGGTAGGTAAGGAAGCAGGCAGGCAGGCAGGCAGGCAGGTAGGCAGACAGGCAGGCAAGCAGGCAGGCAGACCGCTAGGTGCCCTACGTAACAACATAAATACCTGCAGGCGGGGTGACTCAGGAGGGTCAACAGCTTATACTGACCGACATCCTTAGTGCCTCCCAAGGATAAGCCAGAGACGGAGACTGAGAGAAAGATAGAGTGAGGGTGACTGAGAGGGAGAGAGAGAGGGGGGATGACAAAGAGAGGTGGGGGTTTCAATGGGGGATGAGGGGAGAAATCAGGGTGTAAGGGGGCAAAGGAAGAGCAGGAAAGGGTACGAAGGAAGAGAGAAGAGAGAGATATGAGAGGAAAGGAAGAATAAGCACAGGAAGAGAGGAAGGTTGCGTTAGAGAGAGGAAAGCAGGGCATAAGGTTGGGTGTTTCTCTCTCTCTCTCTCTCTCTCTCTCTCTCTCTCTCTCTCTCTCTCTCTCTCTCTCTCTCTCTCTCTCTCTCTCTCTCTCTCTCTCTGACCTTAACAATCTCTATTTATTTTTGGTTATCAGACACAAACATCTAATTGTGAAGCACTGGTTATTTTTAGGTTTGCTCTCTCTCTCTCTCTCTCTCTCTCTCTCTCTCTCTCTCTCTCTCTCTCTCTCTCTCTCTCTCTCTCTCTCTCTCTCTCTCTCAAAACGACTGGTTTGCCCTATTTGTCTAACATTGACGTGGCTGACTGACTGACTGACTGACTGACTGGTAGACTGACTGGCTGACTGACTGACTGACTGACTGACTGGTAGACTGACTGGCTGACTGACTGGCTGACTGACTGGCTGACTGGCTGACTGACTGATTGACGGGAAGAACTGAAGCAATGGATGCCAATTAGAAAGTCTTAGGATTAGAGAGAGGAACTCCGTGCAATTATAAATATCTAACTATTATTATTATTATTATTTCTATTATGTCAGCTCTGCCACACACAATCACTGCAAACCTCTAGCAACAACAACAATAACAGCAGGAGTAGTAGTAGTAGTAGTAGTAGTAGTTGTAGTTATTGTGGTGACAGCAAAGGCACGGACTGTAATAATAAAGGAAGACGCGCAACGGGACAACTAGGAGGAAGAAGGAGGAGGAGGAGGAAGACAAGGAGGAGGAGGAGGAAGAGGACGAGTCTTGGGAACGCGGTAGTGTCTGAGACCCGTCCTGTCCGGATAAGGCCGTACAGGCACAGTTCGGTAGACACGCTGTGACGCCGGATCCAGTTTGATGGAGTCCGCTATAATGGTTGCAATCAGGACAGGCAAAAGACGTGGAGGAGGAGGAGGAGGAGGAGGAGGAGGAGGAGGAGGAGGAGGAGGAGGAGGAGGAGGAGGAGGAGGAGGAGGAGGAGATGATAATGGTTTGAGCTTACCTGCTTTAATTTAAATCGTCTTTCTTGAAGCGAATCATTAAGCTGCATGAGTTTGTTTGTTTTCTGAACGTGTGTTTGGAGTTTTATTATTACATCGTGTTTCTCTCTCTCTCTCTCTCTCTCTCTCTCTCTCTCTCTCTCTCTCTCTCTCTCTCTCTCTCTCTCTCTCTCTCTCTATGATAACGAGCAAACAAAGCCACTTAATGGGTAATAAACTAAAACAATAAGGAAATAAAAAAGATGAAAAAAAATTATAGATAAA
>NC_087154.1:38112026-38114526 GCF_035594125.1 Scylla paramamosain
ATATAGACACTCAAACGGACACACATATAAACAGATAAACAAGCAAATAGATAAACAGACAGGCAGATACAGACAGACAAACAAATATGCAAATACACATTCAGACATACAGACAGAAGCACAAATATACATATAGACAGACAGACAGACAGAAGGGCATACAGAGAGACGGACAGCAGACACACACGCATATTGACACAGAAAGGCATACATTGAGAGAGAGAGAGAGAGAGAGAGAGAGAGAGAGAGAGAGAGAGAGAGAGAGAGAGAGAGAGAGAGAGAGAGAGAGAGAGAGAGAGAGAGAGAGAGAGAGAGAGAGAGAGAGACAGTAATGGAGAAAACGTGCTTGAAATTAACGAACCAAAGAGAGAAACAAAGCAAGATTGAAGGAGAGGAACCAAACAAGTAGATTAATAAAGAAGAAGAAGAAGAAGAAGAAAAAGAAGAAGAAGAAGCACTAATTAAGACCAATAACAGAGGAAGGAAGGAAGGAAGGAAGGACGATAAAGATAGGGAATAAGACACGCGTAGAGCATCAGAGAGAGAGAGAGAGAGAGAGAGAGAGAGAGAGAGAGAGAGAGAGAGAGAGAGAGAGAGAGAGAGAGGGTCAGGGAGTATGAAGAATATATATGGCGTCTACTGAACTTGGCACGAGGCCTGAGTATGCTTAGTACACACACACACACACACACACACACACACACACACACGCACATGAATACTTCTATGTGCATCAATGGTCGCCATTTAAGGATACGTACACAGACTACATGCATACTCACGTGGCTTTCATTCATACATACATACATACATACATTCGTTTATACGCACACATTATGTATACGCACAATTTAAGTGGAATTTTACACCCGAGACTTGGCAGCGTGTGTGTGTGTGTGTGTGTGTGTGTGTGTGTGTGTGTGTGTGTGTGTGTGTGTGTGAAGTAATCGCCATTTGGCACACTGTACGTAGGGGAGTTGAGTCATGCACGAGTCTATAAAAAACGTACACACACACACACACACACACACACACACTACGTGGTATAGGGGAGTGTGAGGGACGCTAATTTGGAATCTCTCTCTCTCTCTCTCTCTCTCTCTCTCTCTCTCTCTCTCTCTCTCTCTCTCTCTCTCTCTCTCTCTCTCTCTCTCTCTCTCTCACACACACACACACACACACACAAACAAACAGCACACTTCCTCTTCCTCTTTCTCCCAACCAGCCCTCTTCCTCCTTCCCCTCCGCCTCCTCTTCCTCTCCTCCTCCTCCTCCTCCTAAACAAATACAAGGGCTGCTGCCTCGCTGAGTGATTAGGGGACAACCCATCATCTCGTTTTCTTCAGTAAAATGCGTAAAGATAACATGGAAGGTGAGACTATAACTTTAGGCAGTGCTTTGTGTAGAAATAAATAAATAAATAAATAAATAAATAAATAAATGTTAGTCTTATGTCAGAGCACGTTAATGACTGCTGTTGAGTTTCGTTAATGTAACTCTGGTGCAGTAGGAAAAAAATGTATTAGGACTGGTGGGTGGAAAGTACAGTTAATTATGGCTTACCTTAAGATAGCTTGGTTAATCATTAAAGATAAGGAGAGAATGACTGTTTAAAAGAGAAAAATATACGACTAAGAATAAGTTAAGGGAAAATATACAAGAAAGGATGAAGTCACAGGAATAAATATCACAGAAAAAAAAAAAAACTAAGATGGAATTTGTTTTACTCTCTATACTAAAACCATTCAACGACCATCAGTCTGGGCGAGTCCATTACTTGACTGGGCAGAGAGCAAGGGAAGTAAAAGAGGAGGGCAGGGAGCAGGAGCAGCGAGGGTAGGGAGGCAAGGAGGGGGAGGTAGGCTGGCAGTTAACAAGACCATTCACTCATTAACCAATAAAAAGCTTTGAAGAATTCTGTAGCTGAAACACGGTGAGTAACAAGAAAACACAGTAAATAACAAATACATAATAGTGTGTGAATGACATAAAACCAACAGTATACAAAGGATAAGGGAGAAGAGAGGCTAGCCCGCCACCGCAGCTCCCGTCTGGCCATCACGTGCTGCCTAGTCCCGCCACTCACTACATAAACACCTACAGACACCCTACATACATCCTCACCTTCAGGTCCCTCCAACACTAGCAACACTCACCTCCTTCCTGAACACCTCAAGGCTCCCGTACCAGATAGCACGAATACAAGAAAACTGATACACTTCATCCAAACCTCGTCACGACAAACACGCGAATGCAGCTAGCCCAGCCTCACCGCGCAGGAATACGAGTACACTGATTGACTGTCCTGCTGAAAATAATATCTTAGTGGATGTTAAAGTGATCAATCTACGCCAATGCGGATTAGAGAAATTGATACGGGAAGTTAATCTAGGTGGTTTAGGGATGGTAGAGCATGTAATAGGGGTAGTAGTGTAAGGTTAGGTATAGGTGGAAATAGAAGCGGCAGGGTTAAGATGGGCTTAGTTGCGTTGAGCGACAG